>NW_012267443.1:2280477-2284388 GCF_000151885.1 Dipodomys ordii
CGGTGGCCTCCCCCCAAGCCCGCCGCCGCTGCTCCGCCGTGCCGGTCCCCCAGGCGCCCCGGACGCCTGTCTCCTCCCCTTCCTCCACCTCCTCCTCTTCTCCAGCCTCCTGCCTTAATAACGGCTGCGCCTCCGAGGGGGGTCCGGATGCCGGGTGCCCGGGGGTCACCGGCCCCGGCAGGCCCTCCGGGGTCACGGGGTCACGGGCGGAGGCCGCGGGCGGTGGCGGGGGCGCGGGGGGCCGCGGAGAGGGGCCTCGGGGGTCCATCCCGGCTGGGACGCGGATCCTGGACTGTCCCCTGGAACGCTGTCCGCTACCTGAGCCCAGGTTGGGACAATAGAAGTACAGTTCCGGGAAAGAAAGCAAGAGGAAAAAGTACACAACGCCCCACTCCTCCTTCCCGCTCCCGCCCCGGTCTGAACTTTCTAGTGCTCCTTGAACGGGCCTGGCATCCCTGCCTGGCCAGTCGGGCCGCTCCCAGGTGCTGGGCAGGTGTTGGGGTGGCTGGTTATCGTCCAGCCTAGGAGTGGAACCGGTCTTATCACTTCCCGCCTTACTGCCCTGGCCTGTTTATCTTGCAAACCTTTTTGGTTGGGTTTGCCCACTTGTAATGGGCAAAGTATGGACAGGGCACAGAGGGAGAGGCCCAACAGGGCAGGTGACGGAAACCAGCCTGCTGGCAGTTGTGTTTACACACAAGTTAACGGACTTGGGGGGGAGGAGAGGAGGGAGGATTTATGACAACCCTCCCTCCTGAAGTTGGTGAATGTTTTGTGATTTACAATAACGTGAGCATCCCATTTCCTTGTAAATCATTGGTTCTCGCAGCCACATACACGTGTTCATGTAGCTACGAATATCTATTTGCATCGTTCGCCGTTCTGCTTGCTTTGTGCAGAGTTAAGTCATTGGAGGGTTGGAGGTGTTCGTTGTCCAGTATTCTTTACAAGTTTCCCCATTTACCCATTCAGGAACTTGGGTTTATAGGCCCTTCCCAAAATTATAGAATTTAGGTAGAAGGGACTGTAGAGATGGTGTCTAGTCACTCCCATTGTTTTCATCCAAGGACTCTTTTTTTATTATTATATTTTCAGCCCCGGACCTCATATCTTGAAAGATTTTGTCACTTAAATGAAATCACATATATCACTGTCATGGACACAATGCTAATAAGCAATAAAGTTAAATAAGTGTACAAACACTTGGGCACGGTTCCCTGCAAATGGTCGCTTAATTTTGGCTGTCATTCTTCTGATCTGAGGTTGGTCACAAGCTGGCAGAATTAAATCAGATATTGTAAAAACCAGATAAATAACTCTGCTAACAATATATAGTCTGCCAGTCACATCCTAGACATTTCTATGATGTCACCAACAGCAAATTAGAGTTTCTGATCAGCCTTCAATAAACCAGAGTTAGCCAACAGGGTTGATTTAGTGCCTGCCAAAAGTAAAGAAACTTGACATTTTATTTAATTGCAATTTCCAGAAGGCTTTCTGAAATATTGTAAATAGCTTGAAAACCTCTTTTTATTTCTGCACTATAAAGCTAATCCCTCTACCTCTGCACTAAATTTCTCCCTGCCCCTACATTAATCACCTTTCCTTGGCTTCTGTAAGTGCTCCCTCGCCTCCCTAGCAAGGGTGCTCTCTCTCTCTCTCTCCCTCTCTCTCTCTCTTTCTCTCTCTCTCTCTCTGTCCTCTGTGTGTGCCTTCATGTTTGTGTCTTTCTCTCTTTCTCTTTCTCCTCTCTCTGCCTCCCTGCCTGCTGTTTGGTTTCCACTGATAAATTTATCTTTTCAATGAATAACACCCCGGGATTCTGTTTCTATATGTTTGCTTCTTTTTTTTTTTCTCCCTTGTGACAGTCCTCTTAACTGAGTAATAGTGAGGGTTTTGACTTGCTCGGTTCCCATTATCTTTTCTGCCTACTTCATTGTTGTTATTAGGCTGGGTGGAAAGGCCCTGTTGTTTAAAAAAAAAAAAAAAAGCAGGGGGCACTTTATGTTTCTTACCATCTTGGATCATTTCCTTGCATCAGATACGTTTGACTATTGCACCTTATTTGGTATCCATCAAGTTTCCCTTCCCTGTGTCTAGAAGGAGGCCTTCCTTGGACCTTCTTTAATGATATAAACTAGGTATCTGTTGTCAGCCCACTCTTACCTGTCCTTAAGTGATCTTAAGATCATTTCTGACTTATCCATCACCTAGCAACCCCATTACACACATGTAATCAATTAACTTGTATGCACATACACACCCCTGGTTATATTAGTCCATATTTATCTCCTCATCCTTGAAATGTAGACTGTCCCTCAGATCTCTTTGCTAGAATAACTCTTAAATAGTTAATCATTATTTCCAATACAAACTCATCACTATCCCTTAATCTTTTAACCTATGTGCCTCATTGTTTCACCATCATCCCCATTATCCAAGCAAATGTTCATTACCTTTGATCCTTACTAAATAATCCTCAGATAATGTTGTCCCCATCACCTTGCTGTTGTCTTGGTTAAAACATGATTTTTTTGCCAAAACTTCGTATTCCTTAAATCATCTTCCTCAGGTGTGGCTCAGAAATCTAATCCTACTCCAATTCTGGCATTTTGTTGTTAAGAAGGATTTTCTCTTAAATATGACGTTCATTTTCTGGTACAAATTATGTTTGCTAATTCATTTTCAGGTTAGAGGGAGACACAGAAAGAGAGAACACACACAAATCTCATAGGAACCCTTTCAACTCTATACCAGACTATAAACTACCATGATCTATTCTTTCTCTTCTGATGGCAGTCATTTCTCCTCCCTTTCTCAAAAAATGACACTTTCATCTGTGACCATGATTGTATCAGTAGCTTTCATTTGAGAACTTGTCTTCATGTCTCCCTTCCCTATTGCTGTTTCCAGTATATCCCTCTTCACTGTTTGCCATATGCTACCTTTGGTAAAGCACCTTTCTTGCTATGCCATTCTCTCCTTCCTTAACTATCAAACATGGAGAAGATGGTTACTGCTCTAATTTTCTTTTTTACTACTTCATGTTTAGACACTTGAAAAATGACTTGTTGCTAAGCCATTCTTGTTGGTCACATCCCAAATTATCAAATCTAATGTCTTTAGCTTTTTGTACATTGTTGAAATATTTGTTTTCTCCAAATCTCCTCTTTTGGCTGGTGGCATGATGTAAGTGGAAGTGCTCCCCGTGGCAAGTTCAAGGAATGTATTCAATCCCCAGTACCACTCAAAAAAAAGTTTCCTCCTGGGCTGGGAAGGTGGCTCAGTGGTAGAGTGCTTGCTTTGCATGCTCGAGGCCCTGGGTTCGATTCCTCAGCACCACATAAGCAAAAAGAAAAAAGCCAGAAGTGGTGCTGTGGTGCAAGTGGTAGAGCGCTAGCCTTGAGCTGAAGAGCTGAGGGACAGCGCCCAGGCCCAGAGTTCAGGCCCCACGACCGGACCCACCCCCCCAAAAAAAAGTATCCTCCTCCTGACTTTCATGATCTTGCATCCTTCAGGCTTTATTCTCTTTCCCAACACATTTCCAAAAAGATTCCTCTTGCATTTTGAAACTCCTTATAGGAAAGTGCTTCTCGGGGTTATCATGTGTGCCTATTTTTAGGAAATTCAAAATAGTTTCAAGCATCCCATATACCAGATATATGCATGTAGCCAGGAATTCTGTCACTCATTCTGGACCTTTTCTCCCAAAATCACCTATAGCATCCTTGACAATCTCATATTGTCTCAGATTCAATGTGCCAGAATCAAGCTTTTCTTCTTTCCAAAGCCATTCATTCTATTCATTTACTGTTTAGTTGGCTAGAACTGCTATCCTCTAAGACATTTCAGCTAATTTTTTAAATTTTTTTTAATTTTTATTTTTTGTGTATTTCAGCAAATTTTTTTAA
>NW_012267444.1:0-4281 GCF_000151885.1 Dipodomys ordii
AACTCGAACTCTCTTTTTGGTTGGAGAGAGCTGTGGCATTTCCCTACTGCCCCGTCGCCATCTTGGTCCCCCCTCTTCTAGCATATTTTAAGGTAAGTTTTTGTTGCTTCTTATGTCCCTCTCCCACAGTATAACCCCTGTTTTCACTTTATTTGGTGTTGGTTTAATTTGTGGAGAGGAAGGGAAAAAGTTGTTTAAATAGGAATACAGGTGGACCCATTGCAACAATGAGATGTACAAGATGCTATGTTGAAAAATGTACTTTATGTTGTTGTGATGAGGTTTCTTTAGCAAATTCTTGTTTAAATTATCATTTATTTGATGAATGAAGTTTTTAACTTGCTTTGCTGTGTGAAATTTAAAAGGGATGTTTTTCCAGGCTGAACAATAAATGTCGCTGTGCAGTTTTAAAAAAAAAAGAAAAATGAACTTTACAACTTTTGGGGGGGATGGGAGGGCACGGATGGTAAGGGGAAACAAAGGAGGAGGCAACAATGCTTGATAAGGAATGTACTCATTACCTTGCTCATGTAATTGTAACCCCTCGGTACGGTATTTTTACAATAAAAAACTTATTAAGAAGAAAAAGAAAAAAAGAAATCTTTTTTCACAATTGAGGTTTCTAGTTGGGCAATTCTGAAATCTACGGACAATACGGCAGGCTGCAAATGCTTGGTCAGGAGCTAATACTGGAAGAGGTTCACAAATTCCCTCTTTATTAGGGTTACCCCAGTTTCACTGTCAAGGCCATTGATTGGATGAAGCCACTCAGCTTTTGGAGGACACTTTCCTTTAGCAATAACATCTATAACACACCTTCACAGCAACATCCATGCTAGTATATTGTTAAATGTCATAGCTTAGCAAAGTTGACACATAAAACTGACCAGCACACTGTGGATGTGTGAATGACTTGAAATAAGCCCAGATCGTGGGAACTGCTCAGAAACTAGCTTCCAAATCCACATCTCTGGAGAAATATTTAGTGGGTGTTGTTTTAAGCTCCAATGTGCTAGGCAGTGACAGAAAGTTAACAGAAGACACAGTACTTCTTGTTTTAAAATGATATTTGAAAACCCCTTAACCTGAAGACTTTTGCCCTTTCTGTTTTGATTCTACTGCAATTTCTCCAACACAATGCAGAAGGCAGCTACCAGGATGGATTCTGTAGTGACCTCTCCTACCTGTGTGCCTCCTGCAAATGTATTGTACTTGGAACCTGGGCATTCTATCTCCTCTTTAAAAATCCTAGCACAAAACTCCACAGGAGGTAAAGAAAAACATTTTGCTGTCTTTTGAAAAAGACTATTTGGAGAATATTTAAAAGGCATGATGGATGACATCATCAGAAAAAGCACATATTCAACCCACTACCAAAAACATTGACAGATGCAGGAGCCGAGGAGACTGGCCTGCTCTTTTCTCCTCTCAAGATCCCTCACAGATACTGCTGTGCAGAAAAAAAAAGAAAACAACTGCCAAAAGAAGAAATAAAAGATGCACACACAAGACAAGTCTATGTGGAAACTAGCCCTTCCAAACTAGAACATTCAAAATAGAGGTCTGGGTCTTTTAGTGCTGACTGCAGGCTACCCTTCCCTTATGGCCAGAAGCCAGAGACTGGCCCCAGAGGCACAGAGCCATGTACATCTTTGTGTTATGCATGGCACTAAGATTCTTGACTAAGTGGCTGAGTGGAAACCAATTCCAACAGATAGAGGTGTGTGTGGAAGCAGCATCTCTCTAATTTGCACCAAGGTTACCAGTGACCTTCCTAGAGGTAAAGTTTTATTTACTGTTTCCATTTTAAATATTCAGAATAGAAAATAAAGTATGGGGGGAAGCAAAAATAATTGTTTACAGTGTACTTTTTGTAGTGTACTTTAATATAATTTTTACAGTGTACTTCTAGATCAGTTAGACTCTACAACTACTTATTCCCAGCCCCTCTTGACTGTCCAGATAAATATATTCGACCTCTCAGTGGGATGATGAGAGGGTCTTGCAATGCTGACGTGGCTGCCTCCCATCCTCTGGGCCCTTTTTCTTTTGGTAGAGGGAATTAGGAGAGGATCTCAGTTCAGGCTGGCTTGGAATTCTTCATTTTCCTGCCTTTGCCTCCTGAGTACTGGGATTACAGTTACACAACTTGGAAGCCTGGTTTCCAAGCACTTGTTGACCCAATCCCAGCACTTTAGTCCCTTCCCTGTAAACATCCTGGAGATGGGGTTCCTGCTGCCAATAGCCTTTGCTGGGTGATGATGAAGGGACCAGCTTTCCTTTCCAACTCTTACTATAGCGGTGTTGAGCAGCTCCCATGAGGTATAAAGAGAAGGATGTGTACAGGCAGGATAGAACTGCTCTCCCTGAAAAAGGCACAGGACTGCTTTCAGATACGTTCTGAGTTCAGAGTGATCATCTTCTTCTGACGTTGGAGGACATCAAACTTCAAAGGACAATGGGAATGTTCCAAAAGCTAGAATCTGTTAATACCATTTCATGTCTTTTTTTTTTTACCATATATATTGAAATTACAGAATCAACATCTCTGAAGAGTGGTAAATATGGAAGAGATTATGCTACAGATTTGACACATTTGTATTTATTTTAGGGGGAAAAAGCAAGCATAGAATTAGCATATGTAACCTAGAAGATCTGTAAGGTGTTTTTTTTTTTTTTGCTGTAAAAGTTTTTTACCCATCAACTTTACATGATGTGATCTGATCTCCCAAGATGCTTTCCCTGCTTTAATGCCACTCATGACGAAGCAGAAGGCTTCTAAAACAGAAGCCTCAGAGTAGAAAGAGGGCTTCTCATGGGGGTGACTATGTTTGCAGATACCCTCGGAGGATGAGGACTGTCCACTTATAAGGTAAGAAACTGAGGCTTGGGAGGAGGTGGGGTGGGCTGGGAAGGTGGCTCAGTGGTAGTGCGCCTGCCTTGCATGCCTGAGGCCCTGCGTTCGATTCCTCAGCACCACATAAGCAAAAAGAAAAAAGCCAGGAGTGGCGCTGTGGCTCAAGTGGTAGAGCGCTAGCCTTGAGCTGAAGAGCTGAGGGACAGCGCCCAGTCCCAGAGTTCAGGCCCCACAACTGGACCAAAAAAAAAAAAAAAGAAAAAGAAAAAAAAAAGGAGGAGGTGGGGTAAGACACTATCCCTGGCAGGTAGGAGAACTGGTAGATTCAGCCAGGGATGGGACTCTAGATTAGATTCCATGTGCTTGGCCCTATCCCTAAACAAAGAGCAGGTGCCTTAGAATATAATGCAGGAGAATTACTATGTGCTGCAAGTTAATGTGATCCCATAGAAACCACTGAATTTTTCCTAAAATGTCTGTGCTCTAGATTCATATAGTCTTCATACAGTGGGAAAAGCTTTCAATTCTACCAGCTGCAATGCAACGCAGTAAGTTAGAGAAAGCACTGGGTCTGGGCCCAGCCTTCGTTGTGTGTTCTTGATAATGTGAGTGAATCTTTACTCAGCACTGAGGGCCTGTTGCATCAGACGTGGTGCCTGGGCTGGGGAGACAACATCAGGCAAACATACATGGCTTCTGCCCTCACAGAGCTTGGCGACTACTTCAAGAGCTGGATATTAGTCACATACATAATAAATAATAGAATGGATGCATATAAAAAGCAGAGGTCTAGGAAAATTAAAGCAAGTGCTCTGTTCTAGGTTAGGGTTAGGAGACTGGACTGTGTTGAGCAAGTGGGGTTAAGAAGAGGAGGGTGGGTAGTGGGGAAAGATGATGAGTCCCAGGAAGAGCGCTCAGTGGAATCAAAGACCCAAAGAGTATCAGCTCCTACTTCAGAGGAGCTGAGACTGAGCCTGCGAGGCTGGGCCTGGAAGAGGGTGCATTGAGTACCTGAACAAAGCCTGAGGGGACGATGAGGGCCTCATGTTCTATCCATAGGAAGAAAGATTTTGGAAGGCAGGGAACTGAGGAGTGACAACTCAGTTCTGTGAAGTGTGTGTGTGTGTGTGTTAAGGATTGAATTCAGGGCCTCACATTTGCTGGACAGATGCTCTACAAATTGAGTCATGCCTCCATATACTTTTTCTGTTGGTTGTTTTCAAGTTGGTTCTTACCTTTTGCCTGATTGGTCTTGACTGTGATCCTCCTATTTGTGCTTCCCCATGTTACTGAAGATAACTGGCATATACTATTGCACCTGGCCTTTGGTTGAGATGGAACCTTACAATCCTTCCTTCCTTCCTTCCTTCCTTCCTTCCTTCCTTCCTTCCTTCCTTCCTTCCTTCCTTCCTCTCTCTCTCTCT
>NW_012267444.1:4556-22553 GCF_000151885.1 Dipodomys ordii
TTCTTTCTTTCTTTCTTTCTTTCTTTCTTTCTTTTTCTTTCTTTCTCTCCTTCCTTCCTTCCTTCCTTCCTTCCTTCCTTTCTCTCTCTCTCTCTCTCTTTCTCTCTCCCTCCCTTCCTTGTTTCCTTCCTTCATTCCTTGATTGCTTTTAAAACCCACACTGGCTAGGTACTTAGATTTCCCAATCACTACTTCCTCCTGAGTGGCTAGTTACAGGTTTGAGCCACCAAATCAGCTAGTTTTGTGGTTTATAAAGCACGACCAGTCTAGATTCTTTGCAGAGCATGGGGTGGACATTTTTTTTTTGGTGTGTGTGTGTCTAAGGTAGAGAGAACAATGGCTACTTTGGAGTGCTAGAGGGTGGCTGAGATAAAATGGGTTGATGAGAAGTATTCTGTAGAGAGTAAATTCTTGTATAGATGTAAGATGCTATTATAATAGCCTTTGTTTCTTAGCGTGTCAAGGCAGAGCTTGGCACACTTGGTGAAAGTCATGTCTCTTGTCTGGGTCTCAATCTCAGTGCTGGAACCCACATACATACATGCTCTATTACATCACCATAAATTCTATCCCAGTGGCCTTCAGTGGAAGCTGATGTAAGCAAACATTATCCAAGAGCATTCTAAGGTAAAAATCTCAGGCTCGTATGTTCCTAAACATAGATGACAACTCTAGCATTCAGTTCAGGACCAAGTGGGTGAATGGGACTTGCTGTTTAAAATGCAGAGAAGAGACACAGTCTTAGCAAAGTCTTAGGAAAAATCACTCACTAATCACTCCTTCCTTTCTTTCTTCCTTCCTTCCTTCTTTCCTTCCTTTCTTCCTTCCTCCCTCCCTTCCTTCTTCTTTTTTGTTTAAAGAATGTTAAGCTTGAGAGCAACTATTGTACATTTATTTCTTCATTTTTCTTCACTTAATTGAGTAGTTGCCATGGCAACACAAGAAGGACTACTCCTTGCCTTCAATGAATTGCAAATACACATTTCTAGTCTTCAGCAAGCTTTTTAAGGAGGTTCTCTTGCTAGATGCACATGGCTCACATCTGTAAACCTAGCTCTTCAGGAAGCTGAGGTCTAAGGATTGCAGCTCAAGACCAGCCCAGGCAGGAAAGTCCATGACTCTTATTTCTAATTAGTTAGCAAAACTCTGGAGTAGAGTTGTGGCTCAAGTGGTGGAGTGCTAGCCTTGAGCAAACAAGCTCAGGGACAGTGCTCAGGACTGGTTTGAAAAAAGTAATTTTGAGCAGTTGCACCTTTTTTTCTTCATAGCCTGATTCCAGCACTCTCCTTCTATAGGACCCCATAGTACCAGCACTTCACTTTCACAAATGATCATAGCCTTAATTATTAAAATATCCTTCCTGATGCCAGTCTCCATTTCTATCCATTCTCCCCCTGAGTGGCAACATGATGTTTTTCCCCCTATTATCGTCAAATGGTTATACAGGAGGTTTCAATGTACATGTCCATTTATGTATTCAGTGCATCATGATTAGAGTTCCACCTTCCATCATTCTTCCTCTCACCTATCCCATCCTTGTGAGTCTCCTCAAATTTCCTAGTTCCATTTTCACATGGACACATTGAGTATTCTGACTGCATGCACCCCCACATTACATTCTTAATGTAAATAAGAGACTGTCTCCTGTTCCAAGGCTACCCGGGACCTTCCACTATGACAGCTCACAAGGCCTTCCTACCCATGACACCCATCTCTTAGGTTCTTCTGTGTCACCGTCTGCTTCCCTGTGTCCTCCTGGTTGTCCCTTCACTTTATGCCTTCATACAGACTATTATCTTTCCTAACTATCCAACCTGAATCTTCTTATTAAAACTCATTTAAAGATTGAACCCAAGCCACTATCCTCTTCCAATTGGTATTATTTTCACCTCCAATGACTCATAGAGCATGAGGTGTCTCTGTGATGATACAAACAACATCAGGCTCTAGCCTGGGTTAGAGTTAGGTGTATACTTCACTTGTTTTTCTTCTTTAATAGTTTTTTTTTTTGTCAGTCATGGGGCTTGAACTCTGGGCCTGGGCACTGTCCCTCAGCTCTTCAGCTCAAGGTGAGTGCTCTACCACTTGAGCCACTGTACCACGTCCAGTTTTCTGGTGGTTTGTTGGAGATAAGAGTCTCATGGACTTTCCTGCCCAGGCTGGCTTTGAACCATGATCCTCAGATCTCAGCCCCATGAATAGCTAGGATGACAGGCATGAGCCACCAGCACTCGGCTTCTTTCATAGTGTCTTGATCACAGAAGGTAGAGTAAGTGTCTCTGTGATACTTCATGACACTTCCATAGTTTTGTGATATTGTAGACACTTACTAGATACTTCCCAGAACCCATCCTCCACCTGAAACATGACTCTGGCCCTAGGTAACTGGATCAGGAGTGTGCTGGAACCAAGCTGGGCAACTAACATCCCTCCCTCAGAATTTAGGTTGAGGGACACTAGCCTCTGTGATGGCTAGACTAGTTGGTAGATACTTTTAGCATCACAGAAACGTGACTAGGAGAAGCAACAGGCTTGCAAAGAGAGAAAAGGTAATGCAGGGAAGAGAGCAGATATGCACTGCAGAGAAATTCTTAATAACCTTTCAGCATCTGGTTCCACACTGCCTCCAGGGCTCCAGTGAATTCTTCCTTGATTTTATGAGAGCTTCTGAAAGCATTATAGTATATTTACCATTTTGCTGACAATAGCTTTGTTATGATTTCTAACCAAAAGAATCTTAATGCAGAATCTTATGCAGTAATTTTTTTTTAAAACTTGTCTTTCCTATGAGACTGATATTCTTGAAAGCAAGGACTAAATGAATTTTAATTAAGTTTTATAGCTTAAGACATCAGCATAGGGTCTAGCAGTTCAATATATACTTGTTGAATTGATATATTGACATTTTCTTGAGATGATGTACAAAACTTAAAATCAATGTATTCAATTACCCTTCTCGGCCCTGAGCTAAGGGGTTTCCCAGTATGTGGGACTACAAGCTTTAAAATGAGAGACAACCTGGCATCCTGAAATGCTGGTTAGCCCATTTAGAACTGTGGTTCATCCTGGTGTTTCCATGCCTGGGCCTTTGCACATGATGTTCTCTTTCCCTGGCACATGCTTTCTTTCTGGTCAACTCCTATTTACCCACTAGTTCCAGCCTAATTTTAGAGATGGAGAAACACAGTCAGGTGGAGGTGGCTGTCTTCAGTGGAGATCTGCCAGCTTTTGGAGACACCTGCCTTTGGGCAGCCCAGGGGGGACGGCTACAGTCAGGGTAGTGTTTAGTCATATTATTCTGCAATACCCAAAATGCCCTAGAGTCAGGGCAGAAAAGCTCCAGAAAAAAATTTCCAATGTGCTCCACTGGCTGGGGAGACCAGTGGACCCCTGCAGTGGCAGTCTCTGATCTTTAAAGTGCCCTAAAAACGACTGTAAGTCCCAGTTACAGTTAAGGAATTCCTTGTTCTTTTAGGGTCTTCCCTACTTTCCTCCAGCCGACATTGCCTGCCACGATGGGCAACGTGATACGCTGAATATATGAATGCAAAATCCGAGGCCTGATTTAAGAGTCTCCTTCATGAACTAGTGTTTTTTCACACTGAAGCTAAGTTGAAAATATCACATCTTCTCACATTGGCAACTGCAGCTTGGGGGGGGGGGCGTGTCTGCTCTTCTATTCTGGCACATTTACTTGATCCTTTTTGGCTGTCAGCTTTCCTGCCGAGTCTCAGTGAGTCTCACCGGAGGTGCACATTACAATCCCCTGGGGAGCTTTGGCAACATAATTTTGCTTAGGCAAGTTAATCAAAATCTTGAGGGGTGGGCCTGGATGTCAGCAGGTAGGATCACCTTCTCCCCTTTCCCAGGAGCCTCCAGTGTGCATCTGGGGCTGGGGCTTTTGAGTACCCATTCTGCTTTAACAAAATTTCAGTCTGGCTGGCTTGAATGCAACAGAAGATTTTCAGTCTTTACAGTTCTGGAGGTTGTAAAGTCCAGGGCCAACACATTGGCAGATTTGGTGTCTGGGCTACTTTGAAAGAACACAAATCCCAATTATGGTGACTCTGGCTATCTTAACATCCCCCGCCCCTTCCAACATGTGATTAGGTTTAGACACAAGTATTCTAGGGGACATAAACTTTCACACTTGGTTTGATGATCAGAGAGACTTGGTTCAAGTCCTGCTTTGGGTAGAGACTGGTTTATATTGGCCTAAAACTTTCATACCCAGACTCTTTATGTCCATCTATGAAATGAGGTGAATAACACTGATCAGATAGGCCTCTGGGACCCATGAGTTGTGTGAAGCACTTATCTGAAGGCCTGACCCATACCAAGGACTCAGCATGAATGAGCAGATCACCCCTGCATGGGCGGTGGAAAAAGTACCCCACTATTGAGTAAAAGGGCCAGCCATGTGATTAACTTGCTTGCTGGAGCTCTCTGAAGATGACACTTGAAGCCTTAACTTTTGGTAAAGATGAAACTATAAACTACCCTCCCCCCCCCAAGCCTGGGAGAGAATGTCTCCACTGAAAAGTTAACCTAGACTCACTTCAGAAAGTAAGCTTCATGTCACCCAGATCCTTGTATGCTAGGTGGGATCAGCTGAACCTACAACCAAGAAGAGCCACAAGTAGTAACAATATATTTAATTTGACTTTGTCAGCCAGTAGACTTTTGGGTGGTATTTCGTTTTAGAAAATCTGTTAAATCTCTGCAGGAAACATAAAGTCAATATGCTAACTGTGGTTTGGCCTATAAAATTTAAATATGTTGTTTAAATGCCATCATTTTCACAGTAAATAAAAACTAATAATACAAATGATTATAACCTCTATAAATAAAGCTAGTCAGATTGTTGATGAAAAAAGCACCATGTGTTATTTTCTGGGAGGGAGGGGGCAGAGAGAGAGAGAGAGAGAGATCCAAAGACTCACTCTGGGGGCACATGGAGTAATAATATTGAGGAAGGAGTGCAATTAGGAGTGGGGCTTGAAGAGAAGGAGCTGGGAGGAGATTATTCTAGAGCAAGGAAGAGTTATGGTTTGTGAATGTCCAAGGAAACAAGACCTCTAGTGGGATTGGCAGGTAAAAGACTGGTATCTGAATTGCCCTGTAGTCCAGCCGGGCCAGCAGCCTGCATGCTGTATGCAGAGCTGCCTACTTCAGAGTCGATCAGATAGGCTTTAAAAGTATTTATGTTGACCATCCAGAGTTGAAAACTGAAGCTTCATCAAGCTTTTTTGATCAGGTGGGTTTCACCCTAGGAGAAGAGGAAGATGGGTCCTTCAAGACCATGACAGAAAGAATTTTCCATTGCCTATAAGGATAGGGTTCTAATGCTGTGTGCTGATGGCTCACACCTGTAGTCTTAGCCAAACAGGAAGCTGAGATCTGAGGATGGTGGCTCAAAGGCAGCCCATGCAAGGAAGTCCGTAAGACTCTTCTCTCCAAAGAACAAACAAAAAACCCAGAAGTAAAGGGGTGGCTGAAGTGGTAGAGCACAAGCCTTGAGCAAAAAAGTCAAGGAAGAGTGAGAGCTCTGAATTTAAGCCCCAGTTACAGTGGGTGGAGGGGAGGAAGAAAAAGGATAGAGTTGTGGAGCCAAATAAATTTTAAAAATACACAAAAGTAAGCCTGCTGCAGGTGGCTCACACCTGTATCCTAGCTACTCAGGAGGCTCAGATCTGAGGATCATGGTTCAAAGCCAGCCCAGGCAGGAAAGTCTGTGAGACTCTTATCTCCAATAAACCACTAGAAAACCAGAAGTGGCACTGTGGCTTAAGTGGTAGAGTGCTCACCTTGAGCTGAAGAGCACAGGGACAGCACCCAGGCCCAGAGTTCAAGCCCCATGACTGACCCCCCCAAAAAAAGAAAAACACAGAAAAGTAACCCAGAAAACATAATATCATCCTCTCCTAACTACTATAGCAGTGTTGTTAAAGGTGTTTCTGACTTAAGATTTGGGGCATATATTCCAAGTGCAGTGCAACTGCTAGAAGTAATAGAATTCCATAATTTCTACATTAGAATATTTCAAAGGATCAATGTAGTAAGAGCAAGTGGGAAATACATAATAAAGTTCAAGATGCATCACTCCATGGGAAGATTGGCTGGCATACCAGCCTCATTTTTCCCATGTGGAACTGATGCCCTGATACCTGAGCTGACTTCCTAACCTCCACCTTCCCTGGACTCTGTGCACTCAGAGGTTGATCCAGAAGCTTTCCACTTTTTCTCCTCATATTTATTACAGAGAAACACTTAAATCAGTTTGACAAGGAGACAGGATCATGATGCATATATGCCAGATTTGAGGTACTAAAGAAATGGAAACAGACTATCTATCTACCAACAGAAGACAAGATAACTAAATGGTGTCACAGGTTGATGTGGTAATCTACATGGCATTAAAAATGCATGAAGCAGAGTGACATTATAGACTGAGCAAAAAAACAATCAAGGTGCAGAGGGTTCTGGACAAAAGGTGATTTTTTTCACTTGAATATGACATATTTTATTAGGGGAATTTGTGCTTTGATTCACTAACAAAGATACTCAATATGGGTGATTTTTAAGGGGTAGAAAACATAACAAATTCTTTACATTGATTAGAGATACCTTGCTTATTTAACAGTCAATAGAAATTTCTTGAATGCCTTTTAAGTGCCAGATGTTTTGGCTGTCAGAGATAAAGAAATGAAGACACTACCTCCTTTGCTGAAACTTGCATTCTGGCAGTGTACCTACATGCAGAGAAGAAATATGAAGACTGAATTCACCACAGTGGAGGCCTCTGGGGACAGCCGGAGGATGTGACTAGAAAGTAATTGTTACAGAAGCCTTCAATTATTTGGCAGGGTTTTAGTTCTTAACCCAGGCAGTTGGGTACACAGTGTTTGCAATATCACTCTCCTGAAATACCTTAGTACAATTTTGGTTCCTAGGTTTTGCTTCTGCAAATTTCTTTTGTTCCTGTAAAAACATGTTCTTGTCTACAGAGGACAGGAAGGTCAGAGGAAGATTCATGGAGGTCTTTGGGGGTACAAGCTGTATTTAAGATAAGCTGTATGCTTTGCCAAGCAAGGTATGTCAGATATTCAGAAGACTCCTGCCTCTAGCTTAGCATAGAAAGTCAAGCCTATGGCCTGGCCCAATGCTGCTCTATACGAACGACTGACTGTGAAGTTAACTTATTTTCAAGCAGAGGCATGGAAGGTTCAGCTCATCCAAGAGGCATTGTGTCACCTACTTGGTCACCCAAGTGGCTGGTGTGCTGAGTGGCCAGTGCAATGAAGATAATTTAGCATGTATATGTGCTCTGCATCTTGAAGTCATGTGCTACTAAACTGGACTTATCTTGGCAGGCAGTTTTAACCAATGTTCCCCATTAGACTCTTTCTGTTTATAGACAATCCTCATTTTATTATTGATGTAGAAAGAAGCAGAAATCTAGCAATACTAGCCTTTTTACCCTTGATCCCTGAGTATTCCTAGCATAATAATTAGTTAAGTATATGTGTAATAAGGGGTCAGGGCAGCATTATTTACAATAGTGATGAGATAAAAAGGAAAAACAGATGCCCTGCCATAGAGGAATGATGAAAATATAGGAGTTCAATCTCAGCTTTTCAAGAGGCAGATGTTGGGAGGATCACAGTTCAGGGCCAGCTTAGGCATGACTCCATCCCAACAAATAAGCCACGTATGGTGGTATGTGCCTTTTGTTCCGGCTTTGAAGATGGGAGGATTGTGGTCCAAGGATGGGACCAGACAAATGGTGATAACCTGTCTGAAAAAAACTGAAGGCAAAAAAGAACTGAGGTATATCTGAAGTATTGAAGGATTTGACAGTAGCAAGGCCTAAAGCTCAAACCCCAGTACTGTCAAATGTACATGTATAATATGTATATATTATGTATATAATACATATGTATATATTACTAGTAAAATGTTATTCTATAAATCCTATAATTCTATAACATGGAAAATCTGATATCATAAGAAAGTAAAAAATCTGATCATAACTTTTACAAGTTTTTATTTTCAGTTGGAAATAAATGATCAATTATGAACATACTGGTTAATAGTCGTATATATTTAGGGGATAATGTGATGATGATATATTTTTGCACAGTGAAATGATTGTCATGCTAATTATCACACCACATCTACAAAGAAATGCACTGAATGCCTCATGATCATACCATCTGTTTATATGGTTTTGTTTTTGTTTTTATTTTTGTGCTGGTACTTGGGCTTGAACTCAGGCCTGAGTGTTATCTCGAGCTTTTTCTCTCAGGGCTAGCACTATCACTGAGCCATAGCTCTGCTCTGGCTTTTATTTTAATTTTTGTGGTTATTTAGAGATAAGAGTATCATAGACTTCCCTGCCTGGGGTGGCTAGGAATCTTGATCCTCAGATCTCAGCTTCTTGAGTACCCACAATTACAGGCTTGTCTTATCTGTGACAAGATGAACTCCTATCGTTGCAAGCTCTAGAAGTAAAAATGAGGTCATTTTTGGTTTGAGGAGTTGTTTTTTTTTTTTTTTTGGTGTGGAGACATAGTTGATGTAGATTCTCAGGCATCAGCAATAGTTTATTAGAAAGAAATGAACTTGGAGTGAAGGTGTTATTTTTTGTGTAACTTAGGTTAATGCTATTATCCTCTCAGGATGTGGTAAGATTATGGCAGATCATGAGAGTTTTGGCACAGGATAGCTACTTAACAAAAGCTGTTGACTGACTTTCTTCAAGGTTATAAATATAGACTAAAACACTGTAAGTTTTATTAGCTTGTATTCAACTATTCTTCCCCAGACAAGATTAATTAAACAACCAAATGATTTTGAAAGGAGAATTATTGCATTTACTATTTAGAATCAAGTGTGGTCCTTATGAGTCAGTGAGCTTCTAAATTAAAGACAGACAAGCCAAACAAACACAAAACTCCCCACTTAGTACCACATGGTGCACCTGAAGGTCTATTCCATATTCCTGTCTGGGCTGACCTTGTGGGAAGTCCTAGAAAATCATCACATAGGTAAGTGGGCTCTCAGTGACTTTAATTCCTTTTCACCCCAACACTGATTCCCTTTGGGTCTTGCAGTGAAGTGTAGTTTCCTGATTTTTCCAAGTCCTTTCCCTACCAGGGCTCTTCTGAAGTAGAGCCATAGTGTAGTCAGTGCTTTTACCCAGGCTGATTTTGCATTCTTCATGCTTTTTGAACATGTCTGGGCCTCAGTTGTCTATAAAATGGGAATGATGATGAAATCTCATAAGGTTGTGCTAATGTGGAATCTATATAAAATTCTTGAATACTGCCAGGTGCTGGTGGCTCATGCCTGTAATCCTTGCTATTCAGGAGGCTGAGATCTGAAGATGGACATTCAAAGGAAGCCTGGGCAGAAAAGCCTCCATAAGATTCTTTTGTTATTGTTGTTGGTGGTTGTAGAGCTTGAATTCTGGGCTTGGATGCTGTCCTTGAGTTCTTCAGCTCAAGGCAAGCACTCTACCACTTGAGCCACAGGGTTATTTCCAGTTTTTTGGTGGTTAATTGGAGATAAGAGTCTCACAAACTTTCCTGCCCGGGCTGGCTTTGAACTGTGATCCTCAGATCCCAGCCTCCTAAGTAGCTAAGATTTCAGGCGTGAGCCACCGGCCTCCACCTTCCCATGAGAGTCTTACCTCCAGTTAATGACAGATATTATTAATTATTGTTTCTCTTTCCTTCAAGCCCTTGCTCTGAAAAATCCCTTGTAGAGGCAAGAAGGTCACATGGTGGGCAGGGGGTAGGGTTGGGTTATGTGATAGAGTTACAGCTGTGTGAGCTGGGATGCACAGCTTCCTGCGTTTAAGCCTCAACTGGAACTTGAGCTAGGAATAGAGTTGTTAAGATAAGTGAGTAGCACTTAAGCATTGTACCTGGCTTGGAGTAAGTATATACTCAGACATTTAACTACTATAATTCTACCTTATTTTACTTTATCCATACCAAAAACCCCCAGCATGCAAATGACAAGACTCTGGCACAAAGAGGTTCATGGCTGTAGATTCACTGATTAGCAGAACCAGAACTCAAACCCTGGTAGTCTGACCTCCTGAGTCCATAGCATTTCCATCATCCGGTGTTGAAAACAGCACTTCCGCTTACGGACAAAGAATTAACTGGCATTGCAGGGACAATGGAAACTCGTGTGTGTGTGTGTGTGTGTGTGTGTGTGTGTGTGTGTGTGTGTGCATGTGTGTGTGTATGCATCAATCCACACATATGGGTTTGCAATTAGAACCTTGTGTGCTTACTAGGAAGGTCCTCTATCACTTCATCCATATTCCCAGCCCTTTACTGCCTTTTCAGTAACTTTTCAGATAGAGTCTCAAGACTTTTGTCTGGGTCAGGCCTTGGAGAACTATCTTTTCATCCATGCTTCTCACTTAGCTGGGAGCACAGATATGCACCACCATACCTAGCTTGTTGGTAGAGATGGGATCTCACTAACTTTTTGCCCGGGATCTCAATCTCCTAAGTATCTGGAATTACAGGCTTCCAGGTACGAGCCACCGTGCCTAGCATTATTTCCCTTTCAACTTATTTTCCTTCAGTTTTCTGTTTATTCTACAGAACCTACTTTCCTAGGAGTTTTCCCCATTGTATTCATAGGATGAATATTTCTGAATTGTCCTTCTATTTGTCAAGCATCATGCCAGAAACTGAGGAAATTACTGTGATGTAGAGGCTGTCCATGTCCCCTGGTCTGATCTACTGGTGACAAAAGACCCAAATAGCCACAGCAATGTGAGCTCTTTTGTTGCAGCAGGGGCAGAGCTAGTGAAAGATCTCAGGATGATATCAAAATCCCAAGTGAATTCTTTATTTTCATTGTTGTATTATTCCTCTCTACATGGCTACGTAATGGATTTCTAATACAGCCCTTTAAAAATCTTTAGTGATGAGGACGCTTTCTAATGTGTTCTCTTTTCTTGGTGGCACTGAGGTTTGAACTGAGGCCTTGTGCTTGCTAGGCAGGTACTCTATTCCAATTCATGCCTCCAGCCCTTTTTTTCCTCAGGTTATTTTTGACAAGGGTCTTGTCTTTTGTCTCAGCTGTCCTAGACCATGATCATCCTATTTATGTTTCCCACCATAGCTGAGATGACAGGCACGAACCACCATGCTCAGCTTTTCCTATTGATAGGGTCTCATGTACTTTTTGTCTGTGTTGGCCTCTCTTCCCTATCTCAGCCTCCTGAGTGGCTAGGATTACAAGTATGAGCCACTGTGCCTGGCTCTATAATAGATTTCTATCTAGATTCTAAAGAAGATATGAAAAACCTAAAGTAAATAACATTAACATGATGATTACTGTTTGATTAAGGTTAACATTTGTGTAACTACATATGACTACAGTGCTTTGAATCTGAAGGAATGACTTGCTTGTAATAGATTCTCTAATCTTTAGACTATTCATTTTCTAGATGTGGAAAGAGAGACCCAGAGGAGTAAGTGGATGTGCCAGCCAGTCCAAAGTGGACCAGCACCAACCAAGTCCCCCTAGGAGTCCAGGTCTATGTGTCTCTACTTGCTGTGGCTACAACCACCATCTTTCCAAAACATGCATCCAACAGAAAATTAAAATGAGGCTGTTCAGAGATGACCCAAATGCCATATAGAAGAGACTTTGTCAGTAGGTGGATGAGAGTGACTTGCTACTTGGCAACCATTTCCCAGGAGGAAGGCTTTCTTCACCACATCCTTCCACTCCCCCTCGTGTCTGTGCAAGTCTCTGCTTGCTATTAACCTGGGTTTTCAGGTCTCTGCACTCTCCACCACCCTCATTTCTGTAAATGAATAACCACTTTAGGTTGTTTCCTGTCTTTTGAGGCTCCATGGCATACCAGATGACTGGGCAGACATGAGTTAGTTTGATTTCCTTTTTTCTATGAGGCAATCATATTGTATGATCACAAATATTTTCATTTTGCTCCCCAAATGACATGGTATTTAAGGTTATTCTGATTGATGAGATGTTATTGGCGCCTATGAAATTAATTATAAAACCTGGCTGCCAAGAGTAATCATGTTTTTGAAGAGAAAAAGAAAACCATCTCCACTGATGCAGTCTTTCATATGTTTTTACCCCTGGAGTATATCTTACTGCTTTAAAGAATTCTATCAGTTCTCAATTCCTTCTGCAAAGATTTCGGGTGGGCTGGACATCAATAGTAATGAGACATTTACTTTTATGTCTTCAGAGTGGGGAGATAATTCAAACCCCTGGCTCAAAATTGACAACTGGAGTGATACTGTGTCATTGTTTCATAGTTAATATTTACACTCCAAATATGAAGGATATCCTCAGGCTCTCAGACAAGAATGATGAAAATGTCATTTGTGAGGCTCAATAATAGGATTTTTTTCCTTCCTGCAAAATCAATTAGCTTTAACTCCCTATGATCAGTGGAGACACACAGGAAGAACTGATCCTGCAGTAAGAATTATTGTTTTACTGTTTGGAGGAAATCAGATTCACATCCTTCTAAATTCTGTCTCTCTCCAATGTCCCTTCATTCATACCAGCATCTTTCACAACCAAGTACAAGTGCTCCTGGCAGAGACTAGGGGTAATTGAGTCCTCCAGATTCCGGCCTCGGCTGATCTTGCTAGATGGGCTCAAAGGCCTGGCTTACCCATGAGAGCAAGACCAGTGAGTCAGCTATACTCATTGAGTCCCAAACTATGATTGGCACTGTGGTACTCAATTACATTGGCTCAGAAAGGGCACACAACAATTTAAATCCATGTTACAAATGAAATTTAACACAAGCCTCTGGCTATATGTAATATTTCTTGATTTAGAAATGGAACA
Source organism: Dipodomys ordii (assembly GCF_000151885.1). Lineage (NCBI taxonomy): Eukaryota > Metazoa > Chordata > Mammalia > Rodentia > Heteromyidae > Dipodomys > Dipodomys ordii. The sequence continues at coordinate 17,430 of NW_012267444.1, forward strand.
TCACTATGGAGATTCAGTAATACACACACACATACACACACACACACACACACATGCAACACCACAGTAAGCTATTTTGTGTGTATATGACAGGATCCTCCCTCTTGAGAGGGAATGAAGGAAGAAGAAAGGTTTACTGCATGGTTATTGTGTCTGATACTTTTATATGATATATCTCTTTGGATCCACAGTTTGCAAGCCATAGGAGGTGGGGCTTACTTGATAGGGTGAAGAGACCTGGGGCTTGCAATTTGAACCAGGCCTATCTGGTTGCACATACCATGCTCTTTCCGGTGGTAGATGCATGCACAGGGCAACAGGGAGCAATGTGAAATACAAAATTAAATACGATTAAGTCCTAAGAATTAAGGTATAACCTTAATTGCTTTAGGTGTTCAGTAGCAAGAAATGAACATTTCCTCTAATTATTAGAGGAGAAGGTAGAAGCAGCAGAATTTCAATGCTCCTGGCAGGCTGCTAAGATCAAAACAAATGTTCTTTTCAATGAAGTGGTAGCATGTATCTGGTGATTGACAGATACATTTTTACAGAAGCCAAATGCATTCTAGTTATTCTGGCACTGACCCCTCCCCCACAACTGTCTTCCACCCCCTTCCTCTCCTCTCCTGCTTAGAATTCTCTTTCCACTCCCATGTACACTCCACACTGTCTCTGTAGTATGCATCTGGTAATCTATGCTTCCTGTGAAGCAGACTCCTGTTTCCTTGCTCCCCAGTAGAAGTTCCACAACACTGTATCTTCACTACAAGAGTCTCTGGCACCTACAGTGAACCAAGTAAAAACTCCTCTCGATGAATGGGAAAAATGACAAGGATTGATTAGTCAAGCTAAATGTCTAGTCACTAATGCCCAGTGTGCTTTCTGACTGCTTGGCGATCCTGCTGTTTCCTTAGCTCAGTCTGCAGGACTCCGCAATTCAGTCCTCTACTCTCCAAACCCTAGACTCTCATCAGATAGCCTTGCCCCTACAGGAACACATCAGCTTCCCGTTATTAGAAGTATAAACCCACTCTCCCATCACGCCGGTGCCCCTTCTGTTGTCCTCCACGTGTGTCTCTATCCGGGGCTCCTCGCAGCCTTCCCATTGCATTAGACCCCAGGGCCACCACACGGGCTGGAACTACTGGTCCTTCCGACACATTCTTCTCACCAGTGAAGGGATCCATATTCTTAGGACTTTTTAAACACATTTAAGTGCCTTCATTTACACACAAACAAACCAGCAGTGGACAGACAAGCAGTATTCCTCCAATAGCTCTTCGTAGGCTCAACCGTTTCTTCCATGTCCACGGTTCTGTAGACAATGGCTATTCTCCAGGCTCCTTCTTCATCCTGTCAGAACCATTGGTTGCGCCCTGCTCTACTGTTTCCCTTGGCTTTTGGAACATTGCAGTCTACTGATTTCCTTTTATTTCTCTACCGCTTCTTCTCCATCTTCTTTTTCTTTGCTGCTTTCTCTGATTAGCCTTTAAATTTCCTCAGTGCTCTGCTGTAGATCTTTCTCTTCTCAGTTATGTTCTCTTACTCTCTTCTCCCCTCACAGCTTCTACTCCTATCTATATTCAAAAGGCTCACAGATTTATATTTCCAGCCCAGAACTTTCCCTTGAACACCAGACCCACATATTTAATTGCTCACTTGAATTCTCACCTTGGATGTTTAAGGCACCATGAACACAGCATGTCTAAAATTACGCTCATGCTCTTTCCTTCCAAGCTGTCATTTTCTTAGTGTCCTTTCTCAGTGATTGCTACCACTGTCCCCTTGGCTGTATGTGTTAAAAACCTAGGAGTCTTCTTCAACAACTCACTCCTCTTGACTCCTAATCACCATTCTAAGACCTGTTGATTTTGCCTCTAAAAACATTTCTTTTCTTTCATTTCCTCCACTTCAGGGCAATGTACCATTTATCATATCTTGTCTAGACCACTGTAATTCCTAGATCCACTGTTAACTTACAACATGCTGTCCACATTACAACCAGAATACTCGGTGTGTGTGTGTGTGTGTGTGTGTGTGTGTGTGTGTACTGAGACAAGGTCAGGCTACATTGCCCAGGGTAATCTTAAACTCCTGGACTCAAGTTATCCTCCTAAATCTGCCTCCTGAGTAGCTGTGTCTAGAGGCATGTATCACGATGTACAGCTGAATTTTTTTAAAACAAATATGTCAACACATAATTATTGGTACCTTCCTCAACCAAAAACAAAACAAAGAAAAGCAAAACAAACCCAAATTCAAAAACAGAATGAGTCCCAGAACACTTCAAGGCTTCCCATAGCTCTCAGAATAGTCTAAACACCTATTCTACAAATCTCCTCTGTCCAGCTCACCTGGCACCTTTTCCTCCCCTATATTATAGCCTCACGGGATACAAGGCCATTTCCTGCTTCTACATGCTTCTTCTTTTGTTCCTCTCCTATTTCCCATTTTGTTATGTGTACCTGGCTGCTCTTACTCCACCTTTCCGATCTCAGTTCTAGCATCTTCTGCTATAGGAAAGCCTTTCCCATGTCAGCATTCAAAGTAGCATCCACTCCTTCTTCAGCTTAATTCTAATACTTGTGATACTGTGGCCTCTGTGATCACAGCACCACTATCTTCTTTTGCTTTTCCTTGTACTGTCAGCACCTCATCTAGAGCCTGGCACATTCAGATTCCAACATACTAGTTGAATAAATAAAGTTGAAAGCATGGTATAGATGAAGCCTTTGGTGAGAGAAGAAGGCAAGGTCTAGAGTGGAACTTGGTGAACATAAGATTTTAAAGGGAGGGAAAAGGAAGAAAAAAACACATTGGGGGGGAAAGACAGAGAAATAATGACCATAGAAGTAGCACAAGCTAAGGGGGTCTGGATTTTTATGAAAGCAGAAATGTCATCATTGTTTTGGGCACCAGATACGATGAAACTGGTTTAGGGCAGAATTGGGAGGTATGGGGTTGACTTCTCATAGAAGTTGGTGTGAAAGAAGGAAGAAAAATATGGTATCCCCTCAGACTTTTTATGATACTTAGTACTGTTGAAAGAAATTTTTTGAAGTAGACGTTGGTAGAAGGAGGAATATACTTTTATGAAGAGGGACATAAGGAAGGGGAAACACCACCAGTTGATAGAGTAGGGTTTAGGATAGAGAGAAGGCTGGGATTAAAAGCTTAGGAATACAGTCTCTTTTATATATATATATATTTTTTTTTTCAAACACACACATATGTGAAATTGTTCCTCTTTATTGCCAATAAAAACCAAAGGCAGAGATCAATGATGGTAATTTGAGTGTAGATGATAAAAATCAAAATTAAAACAAAAATGTTATTTTCGTTGTCAACAATTGAGGGCCAGAAGCAAAAGGAGATGATTTCACATGATATGTAAATCTACATTCTGCTTTCAATTCTGATAGTGGAAACAGGCACACTTTCATATAGCAGATGTCTTCAGCCTTTAGGTTTATTTTTCATAAAATAGATATTTTTTAATGTTCTGTAAACCAGCAAGCCAGAGAAGAGATTTTATCTGTTTCTGTTTTCCAACTTATCTCCAGAGTTTAAGACAGCGCCTGACAGGTGCAGATCTACATTGTTCGCGTAAATGAATAGTTTCTTCAGGAATAATTCTCCCATTCCTCAGAGCAGTAGGGTTCTCTGGCGTGAAGTCCACCTTGTTGGGGTCATGACATCTATACTTGTTCTTTCCCAGCACCCAGGGAAGGGCCAGACATGAGTATATTCTCAATACACACTTATGAAAAGACTGTCCGAGAGCTTCCAGGTAGAGAGCTGCTACTGTACCTGTACTTGTCTCATCAGTGTGTGTGTGTGTGTGTGTGTGTGTGTGTGTGTGTGTGTCCCATCTGCTGTTATTGATGGGTTACTATTTATTCTCTAGAATAACTGAAGGTACAGAAATTCAGGTTTGGGGAACTTAATCTCTCATTTTCTGTGTTGAGCAGGTGTCTTGTGTGTGCAAAGAAGAGCACAGAGAAGAGGAACAGCAGGTCTTTTCCTTAGGATGATCCTTGTCAACTTTGTGCTATCTTCAAAGAGTCAATGTATGCGCCTAGCAGCTCAGACAAAAATTCTAATGAACTTAAGCTTATCAATTGTTTCATGATTGTGGCTTTGATGTTATTTCTAAAGAGCTGTTGCCATACCCAAAGTTATCTAGATTCTTTTCCTCTGTTATCTTATAGGAAGAAAATAATTTTGTATTCTACATTTAGATGTATTATCCATTTTTGTGAACAAAATCACACAAAATTGATTTTTTTGTGCACAAGATCAATTCCACAAACGAATCTGTGTCTAGTGCATTTGCTTGCATTTAGATATCCATTTGTTTCATCGTCATTTTTTAAAAAGACCATCTTTGTTCTGTTGTATTGTTGTGCTGCTTTCTCAGAGATCAGTTAAGAACAATTGACTATATCCATGAGACTATCCATGAGACTCTATTTCTGTGTTTTCAATTATGTTCTCTTGATCTATCTGTTCTTTACCAAGACCATACTATCTTGATTACTGCGGCTTTTGTAATAAGTCTTAATGTAAGTTAGCGTCAGTCCTTTTAACTTTGTTCTCCTTTGATACTGAATGTTACTATTTTCAATGATTGACTCTTCATATAAACATTAGAAACAACAGAAAAATGGATGGAATATCTTAAAATAATTATTAGATGACACATTTTAAAGTAACATGTGTCAAATAAGAAATATCAAAAGTAATTTTAAGGTATTTTGAATGAAAAGGAAAGGAATAAGTAGAATTTATCAGAATTTGTGGAATGTAGCAAAAACAGTGTTTAGAGTGACAATCTATGGGGATTATTGATGTAATTGGATTAATATCTACCCTTAATCTTTTACTCTTCTCTATTTGTTGCACTTGTTCTTTGTTCTTATTTTTGTTTTCCATATGTTTTACCTTTAATAACATTTTCTGTTTTTATTTTTTTATTTTTATTTTATTTATTTTATTTTATTTTTTTTTGGTCCAGTCGTGGGACCTGAACTCTGGGCCTGGGCACTGTCCCTCAGCTCTTCAGCTCAAGGCTAGCGCTCTACCACTTGAGCCACAGCGCCACTTCCAGCTTTTTTCTTTTTG
>NW_012267444.1:22603-33981 GCF_000151885.1 Dipodomys ordii
GCCACAGCGCCACTTCCAGCTTTTTTCTTTTTGCTTATGCGGTGCTGAGGAATTGAACCCAGGGCCTCATGCATGCAAGGCAAGTGCTCTACCACTGAGCTACCTTCCCAGCCCCATTTTCTGTTTTTAAACAAAATATCTGAGACTGGTTATTTTAATAAAGAAAAGATATTTGTTTAAATCACAATTTTGAAGATTCAAGAGCACAGGTGCTTGACTTTTCGGAGGACCTCATAATATGGCAAATAGCAAACATGGCTAGGATATATGTGTGAGAGAGAAGAGGATGGAATGAGAGGAGGAGGAGAGAAAGAAGAGTGAGAGAAAGAAATGGAGAGAGAGTCTGCATACTGTATGCCAAGAGAAGAAACAAGAGAGATTCAATAAAACCAGCACTATTGCTGAAATTAACTGGGTATCGGCCTATATTTTCTAGAAACTATGGTTCTTGGTGACTAGATATATATTCGTGGCTTCTTGTAAACAAAGTACCCTCTCAACAGTACAATCAGTTTTAGAGTTTTTGTGAATGTTTTTTTTTTCCAGATATTCTGAGCCCACAGCTGTTTGCTTTGGGAATTTGTATACTGTATATATTTGTGTGTGTGTGTGTGTGTGTGTGTGTGTGTGTGTGTGTGTTGGTTCTGGGGTTTGAACTCAGGGCATGGGTGCTTCTGAGTTTTTGTGCTGAAGGCTAACACTCTTATCACTTTTATTTTTTATTTCTTTTAAATCTTTACATTGGCTTTTTTACATGGTCCCAAATAAAGTTGCAGTCAGATGGGATGGATAGGGAAAAACTATTTTTTCTTGTTTTTTCTTCTTTTAAGGCAAAAAAAATAGTTTTGACTATATTTGAGTAGAAACATGAAACTAAAAATTGTTTCTGTTTTGTTTTTCCTCATTAAAATACCAGATTAGTGCTTTATGGATAAAAAGAGAAACTAACTGGGGTTTCCTGGGAAAAAAGTTAGAAAGGAAATATAATTGATATTCTAAGAAAGGAGAGAAAATGAAATCATACAAAATTCTGATTTAAAACTGCAAAAGGCAGGATTGGGAAGGTGGCTCAGTGGTAGAATGCTTGTCTAGCATGCATGAAGCCCTGCATTCGATTCCTTTGTACCATATAAACAGAAAAAAGCTGGAAATGGTGCTGTGGCTCAAGTGGTAGAGTGTTAATCTTGAGCAAAAGAAGCTCACGGACAGCGCCCAGGTCCTGAGTTCAAGCCCCAGGACTGGCAAAAAAAATGCAAAAGGCAGAGCTGTTATTTGAGTGTAGCCCCAAAGTTCACACCTGTTCTTGTATCACTGCTATTGTTCACTTCACTTATACACAAACATCCACATATAATAATAGGACTGAGGTATTTGATTATATATATGTTATATAAATTATATGTTTCTATTATTATTTTGAAGGAATTGTTATCTGTCAGGTAAAGTAAGAATGAGAAAAATAAGTTTTTAATTTACCTTTATTTGTTCATTCTTTGTGCTTTTCCTCTTTTGTATGTAGTTCCTAGTTTCTTTTTCTCTAAAGAACTTCTTTTCACATCTTTTGCAAGGCATGTCTACTAGACACAATTTCCCTCAATTTTTAGTTAACTGAGACTCTCTTTTCCTTTGTTTTTAAAGGTTAATTTTCTAAAGTACAAAATAATTCTAGGTTGTTTCCCCCTTTCAATGCTTTTTTTTTTTTTTAAATCTCCATCCACTCTCTTTTTGCTTGCCTGGGTTCTATAGAGGAGTCAGCTAAGAGTCTTATTTTAGGTTCTGTTTAAGGAAGGTGTTTTTCCTATTTGGATTCTTTGAAGATTCCTTTCTTTGATATTCTTCAGTTTGAATATGATATATCTAGATATAGACTTAGTTTTTGGCATTTGTCTTTGGCTTGGCATTATCTGAGCTTCCTGCAACTGGGGTTTAGTGAATGTGTCTTTTTGGAGGCAACTCTCCCACAGTTCTTGGATATTCTGTTCCTTGTCTTTCAATCCTTTTTTTTCTCAGTCAATTTCAGTTTTGGAAGATTCCACTATGAAATATTTTCATTTAGAAATTTTGCTTAGAAAGCATTTTGTTTTTTCCCTTCCCCTCCCAGAATTAGAGAAGTGTATATACAAGATGCAGGGCACCGACATCAAATACAGTGGGGGAGGAATATGCAAAGAAACAAAAAAAATCACATGGTACATTATAAATACGTTAGAAACAATAGCAAGAAAGAAAAAAGATATGTGTCCCTATCTTGGGGTTCATTTCGCTTAACATCATCTTATATGGTCATGTGTACATAGCTTTTGGCTTTTTCTGCTTGTCCTACACATGTACTAGTTATTGCAAATAAGGGAAACCATGGGACCTATGTTTCTTTGGGCCTTGCTTACTTCACTTAATATAATTTTTTCCAATATAAGTCTTTCCATTTCCTAACTAATGGGGCGATGTCATTCTTTCTGATGGAGGCATAGAATTCATATATATATATATGTATATATACATATATATGTATATTTACATATATATATATATGCGCCACATTTTCTCCATCCATTCATCTACTGAGGGCCATCTGGGTCGGTTCCATCTTAGCTATGGTAAATAATGCTGCAATAAACATAGTTGTGCTGGTAGCCTTAGCATGACCTTGTTTGTGATCTTTTGGGTAAATGCCCACCCACTGTAACAATGAGATGTACAAAATACTATGTTACTACGTTGAAAATGAACTTTAGAACTTCGGCAGGGGTGGGGGCTGGGGGGCAATAGTTGTGGAGGTGGGAGGGAAGGGATGGTAGGGGAAAAACAAAGGAAGAGGCAACAATACTCAATATGAAGTATACTCATCACCTTGCTCATGTAACTGTAACCCCTCTGTACAGCATTTTTACTATAAAAAACGTACAAGAAAGAGAAATTCTTTTTTCATGTGCAGTCTAGTAACAAGTTCATCAAGGGCATTCTTCATTTCTGACCCAGTGCTTTTGACCTCTTGATTCTTTTTCTCCTAACGCTTCCATATGTACATTATTTACTTTTTGTTTTGAAACCAACTGTCATACTAATTATAATTTTAAAAAATCTGGCTTAACAATCCCAACATTTTTGCCATTCTGATACCTGTTCAGTCTGTTTTTTGCCATTTGGTATGCTTTATAATTTTCTCTGATAGACAATTATGCTGTACTGGGTAAAAGGCATGATAGTAATCAGCACTTTATGAAGCAGCGGTCAAGTCTGTGGAGGGGAGGAGAGCACTATAAACTAATATGAGTTTGTCTTAGTCTTTTTGTGAGCTTGTGCTAGAAGACTGAGGGAGTTTTACTGATACTATGGATACCAGACAGAGCTCTTAGAGGTGACCTTTATAACATTGTGTGTAAGGCCTTGCTAAGACTGGATCCCTGAACTCAGAGTTTGGGTGCTTTGAGCTTTGAGCTTTTTTGCTTAAGTCCAGCACTCTACCGCTTGAGCTACAGCTCTACTTTTGGATTTTTGGAGGTTAATTAGAAATAAGGCTGTCTTTGAGCTACAACCCTTTGTCTCAGCCTCCAGAGTAGCTAGGATAATAGATGTGAGCCACTAGCACCCAGCCCCTCTGGAGCTTTTTAACTCTCAGACTTGTCTGTACTGAGCCTCCAGAAACTGTAACTGTTCAGTTCTTCCCATTTCAGTAATGGTTCCTATGGAGGTTTCTGCTTGTGAGCTTCTGTTGTATTTTTTTGGTATTTCCCTATTTGTTCAATTTTTGGTTAGGACACTGTACTATGACCTTATTTTTCAGGGTGATATAGAGAAAGGTTGAGGGTTTTTTGTTGTTGTTGTTCAGGGTTGTTGGGACAAAGTGCCAGTTCAGAAACCTGAAGTGTTGGGAAAGCTAGCATCTACTTAGCGAGTGAGTGGCATTTGTCAGCCACAGAAGAACACCAGTGCCTGGGAACTCCATTTTAAGTCAGGTGCCCCTTAGTTTTGAGCATTTTTCTCTACAAGGTACTTTACCCTCTTTGTATCATATAACGGTTCTTCGAAAAGAAGTTATTTTCCAGAAGAGGAAACCAAGGCTTAAAAGAAGTAAGTTATCATCCCAAATCACCTATTAGATACTTGAACCAAAATTTATGTTGTTGGCTTTAAAACAATGAGCCATTATAATAGTCAATGTACAGCTGGGAAAATGGAACTAAAAACTTGAAGAGGCAGGTGAGGCTGGGGTTGGTGACGGTGGAGGGGGGACAGAAAGGTGGAGGGAGTACCTCCAATCAAGATGCATGGTACACATAGGTGGGCATGTTTCACCGAGGCCCCTTTGCACAAGTTTGAAGATGACAGCATATGCTGTTTCTGTGACAGGTATTATATTTTGTGACAGGCATTATAAATATTACACAGAGCAGGCACGCATGACTACACGAAGTGTCACGCACCCCTGAAGAATGTGACCCAAATATGTTAACACTCAAAGGGCTTCCTCAAGGACCAAGTTGGTCTCAACGGTGCATGAGTAGGGATTGCCCCCAGACAGAGGTGATGTCACGGGAGAGAGACCAGAGAACGCAGCAAGCTGGAAGTACTCTAACAGGCTTGCTCAGGCTGCAGCATCAGGTGTATTTGAATGTCTAGCAAGCAGGATTAAGAAGGCAATATAAGCGTTAGATTTGGATTTGTAGTTTTCCAAGTGTCTCATTCAATTCTGACATAAGAAACCCAAAAGGTGTGTGTGTGTGTGTGTGTGTGTGTGTGTGTGTGTGTGTGTGTGTGTGTTTGTGTGTGCATGTGTGTTGGTTGTGGGGCTTGAACTCTGGGCCTGGGCTCTGTCCCTCAGTTTTTCAGCTCAAGGCAAGTGCTCTATCACTTGAGCCACAGTGCCACTTCTGGTTTCCTGGTGGTTAATTGGAGATAAGAGTCTCATGGACTTTCCTGCTTGGGCTGGCTTTGAACCGAGATCCTCAAATCTCAGCCTCTTGTGTAGCTAGGATTACAGGTGTGAGCCACTGGTACCCGGCCCTAAAAGGGTTTTGATCAAGTGGTATGTAATGACTGGATTTGCTTTCACAAAGATCATTTTGAGGAATGAGAAGACTGGTGCTGGGAGTCTGGGTAGTTGACTCTGAGGTCCCAGGGAGGGAGGCAGAGGCTGTGGGCTAAGGCAGGGGTAGAGGAAGGAAACTGACTAGACTCCTGATCAGATTAACGCAGGGAAGCAGAGCAAGTAGAGAGGCTAGGAAGACATCCATGTTTCTGGCTTGGGCAGCTGGGAGGATGGTGGTATCATTCACAGAAATAGAGGAAACAGAAGGAAGAACAGATTTTGTGGGGGAAGATGGCAGCTTGGTTTTGGATGTGTTGAGTTTGAGCTGCACTTGAGAAATTCAGCCAGTGCTAGTTAGTAGGTAGGCATGTGCAACAGCAGCTTACTAAAGAACTCAAAGTGAAGCCAAAATCATGGCTGTGATTGAGCTTCTCAAGAATGCGTACAGTGAGGCGAGAGAGGCCATGACTAGATTGCTAGCGGGGGAGCCTGTATTTGAACGATGGGAGTTCAACAGGGAAATCAAGAGTGAGTGAACAGAGAAGTAGGAGAATACATTCATGGAGAAGCTGTAGCTTGTGGTTAACAGCAGGAGTTTGGTGCCAGGGGCTAGCCTGGCACTCATTACATCTTCTCCTTTACTGGGCACTAGTGCACCCTTGAATATTGGAAGAGCTTGTGACTAAGGGTGCATTGAAGGCAACATGAAGTTCATGCACAAATAGGAAGAGTACATTTTCCTCAAGCTCTCCTCCTTTTCATTACCCATGATTTCTTAAGAAGTCATTTGCAAAAGAACCCCTGAAGGAAAGCATTTGGGTTTGGGTTTTATTTATGACCTCAGACCAGTCTATCCTATCTTTCCTAATGATGGCGCTGAAGTTCGGCCTCTGGGTTTGAACCCTGGCACTATCTTGAGCATCACAGGCTTACCTCTTGTCAGCTGTGAGACCTTGAACTTACTGCCTACTGTCTCTTTGCCTGTTTACTCAACCATAAAACTGAGGTTATCATGATATAGCTGTTTGAGGATTATTATTATCTCATAAACATGAAGCACTAAGACCAGTAAAGACTCTAGAAATGCTAGAAAAGAATGGAGAGAGGAATGTCAATAATGGCAGATGGATTAAGTGAGCTGTGGCCTGTTGGTCCAACCCATCCTGCTACATTTTTTTGATCTTTTTTTTTGTATGTGTACTTTTTTATTGTAAACATGCTGTACAGAGGGGTTACAGTTACATGAGCAAGGTAATGAGTACATTTCCAATTGAGCATTGTTGCCTCCTTCTTTGTTTTCCGCCTACCATCCCTTCCCTCCCACCTCCACAACTACATCCCCTCCCAAAGTTGTAAAGTTCATTTTCTACATAGTGTTTTGTACAGATCATTGTTACAATGGGTCAACCTGTATCTTTATTTAAGGATTTTGTTTTTTCCCTTCCCCTCCCTGAATTAGAGAAGTGTATATACAAGATGCAGGGCACCAGAATCAAATACAGTGAAAACAGGGATTGTACTGTGGGGGAGGAACATACAAAGAAACAAAAAAAGCTCACATGGTACATTATAAATACGTGAGAAACAATAGCAAGAAAGAAAAAAGATATCTGTGTCCCTATTTTGGGGTTCATTTCGCTTAACATCATCTTATCTGGTCATATGTACATAGCTTTCGGCCTTTTCTGCTTATCCTACACATATACTAGTTATTGCAAATAAGGGAAATCATGACATCTATGTTTCTTTGGGCCTGGCTTATTTCACTTAATATGATTTTTCCAAGTCTTTCCATTTCCTTACAAATGGGGCAATGTCATTCTGATGGTCCCTCACTCTTCTTGATTCTCCCCTCCTTCTCTTCTTCATTTGTTTACAGCTTTCCCCTTGACCCCAACCCACCCCTTTCAAGTACCCTGTTCCTGGTGTTTATTTTGTTGAACTTTGACTTTGCCTTTCTAATTTTTTTTGGTTGATGGTGGGACTTGAACCCTGGACCTGGGTGGTGTCCCTCAGCTCTTCAGCTCAAGGTGAGCACTCTACCACTTGAGCCACAACGCCACTTCCCTGACTTTGGCTTTCTACTTCTTTTTTTAATTTTCCAATGTTTATTTTTGTATTTATGAACTACCCAGTATTGTGTTGAAACAACCTAAACATCACCACATCAAATAAAGAACAATCTATGCAAGGAAAAATGTTTTCTCTTGATAAAGACTCACCATACTTACTCCATACACAAATCAATTATCATTGAGATGGAAAAGAGAGGCAAAAATAACTTGACTAATACTCAAGTTACATTTAAGGTTTTCCCACAATCAAACTGTAATTTTTTTCAAAATGTAATATTTTGTCCAGAATATTAATTTACTACATACCTCAAGAGATTCATTAGGGCACTCAAACAAATAGATTCTCAAAGTGACAAGTTTAGGAAAATCCATCACCCTAAGGCATTTTTTCCCTTTAGCTTTCTTTTCTTTTTTTTTTTGTATTTTTTTATTGTAAAAATGCTGTACAGAGGGGTTACAGTTACATGAGCAAGGTAATGAGTACATTTCTTATCAAGCATTGTTGCCTCCTCCTTTGTTTTCCCCTTCCCTCCCTACCTCTACAACTACCCCCCCACCACCGAAGTTGTAAAGTTCGTTTTCAACATAGTGTTCTGTGCATCTTTTGCTACATTTTTACACAGCCTCTTAGCTGAAAAAGTCTGACATATTAAGGTGTTTGAAATAAATCACAGGAAAATTATATTGTGTTATGCACTGTTTTTCTGGAACAAGTTCATTTGTTTCGCAGTTTGATTACTTGCCATGGAAACTATATGGCTTGCAAAGCCTAAAATCTTTATTAATGATTTAATGTAGAAGTTTGGTGACTTTTACAATGTCCAAATAAATCCAGGTTAAAAAAGATAAAATGAAAAGCGTTAACTGGAATTAAGAGGCTTTGATTTCCAGAGGCTTTGATGATGGCTTTTTTGGAATGGTGAAAGTAGAAGCTAGATTTTGATGCCAGGAGGATGAAAGTTTGTCATTATTGTCTTTGTCATTGTTGTCTCCTTCCTTCTTTCCTTCCTAATTCTTCCTTCCTTTCTTTCTTTCTTCCTTCCTTTCTTCCCTCTTCCTCCTCTTTTTTTCTCTTCCTCCTTCTATTTTTTGTGCTGATACCAGGGCCTGGGTTCTGTCCCTTAGCTTTTTCACTCAAAGCTAGTGTTTTACCACCTAAGTAATGGTTCCATTTTCAGCATCTTTTTTGTCAGTTATGGGCCTTGAACTCTGGGCCTGGGCACTGTCCCTCAGCTCTTCAGCTCAAGGCTTGCGCTCTACCACTTGAACCTCAGCGCCACTTCTGGTTTTTGGAGTGGTTTATTGGATATAAGAAGCTCATAGCCTTCCCTGCCCAGGCTGGCTTTGAACTGTGATCCCCAGATCTCAACCCCTTGAGTAACTAGAATTACAAGCGTGAGCTACCATGCGCAGCTCAGCATTGTGTGTGTGTGTGTGTGTGTGTGTGTGTGTAGTTAATTGGAAATAAGTCTCACAGACCTTCCCTCTCAAGCAGGCCTTGAACTGTGATCCTCAGATCTCAGCCTTCTGAGTAGCTAGGTATGAGTCAGCTATCTTCTCATTCTATAACATGATAGTTGTGTAGTGTTGGGAAATCATTTACATTCTATAAACCCAAGTTTCCTCACTTTGTAAGTTAGGACTTAACACAGCTACTTTCTTAAGGTATTATAAGGATTAGCAATACTGTATATAAATCACACCTGACACTCAGTATGGTAAATGCAAGCTGTTGTTTCATTTGATCTGCTGCCATTGAATTCACTATTCCTTTAACAGGAATATCTTGTTGTAATGTTTTGTTTCTATTTTCCAAGCTCTGATGTTTTATATCACATTTTACTTTTGCTCAACTCTTACATCTTCAATGAGATCTTCTCATTTAGTATTGGTTATTCTATTTAATATGGTGGTCTGTTCCCTCTCCCAATATTCCTACCCCCACCTCATCCTGCTCTACTTTTCTTTTTCTTATAGCATTTAGCATCTCTGACAATCTGGAGAATTTGATAATTTATTATGTTCTTTACTAAGAAGAAAGCTCCATAAAATAAGTCTCCTTACTTGTTTAATATAATTGTACATTCCAAAGATCTTAATAGTAGTCTGCAATTAATATTGATTTTAATTGAATTTTTTATTTGTGACAATAGCTTCTGTGCTTTGAAAGTCTAGTTCTCCACCCTTTCTTTCTCTTTGTCCCTTTCATTATTTCCTATATTTATTTCATGGTTTCTTTCCTTTAATTCTTTGAGTATTTAAAATATTCCTATATTAAGATATCTTTCAGATTTCTCTATTTCTAGTTCCTTGTGTTGTGAAACATCTTATTTGATGCAGCTCATTTTCTTTTTGTACAATGTATAGCTTTTGATACAAATTGTGCATGATTGTTAGACATTTGCTTCAACTGAGGCTTTTAGAACCAGCGGTTAAGAAGGCTCCAAAAACTGTGTCACTGAATGGCATGTTTGTGGTAGTTAGGCTGGGAGGCAGTGTAGTGTGGGTATGAAGGAATATGTCCTAAGATCGTGTCCCCACAGTGAAACTACTTGTGGAATGTTGGGCAAATTATTCTTGCCATCTTAATTATCCTGTCTGTGAAATAGAAATAATAATTGTGAAAGGTTGAGAAAAATGAGTGGGAGGATCAATATAAGAAAATTTGTTAGCATAATGTTTTCCATGTAGTGAAAGCTTCCTAAATAGCAAAATGATCACAAATATCCATTATTGTATTTGTGATCAGATCTGTTTGCTACTTCTAACACATATTAGCTTGGCTTTCAGCCATTGCTGAGGAGCACTGCTGAAAAGAGTTAAGAAAATTTCAGGTATTATCGGTTCCTCCTCCTCCTCCTCCTCCCTCTCCCCCTCCTCCTCCTCCTCCTCCTCCTCTTCCTCCTTCTTTTAAAATTTAATTAGAGAGTTGGATCATTTGCCAACTATTTTGAATCATTAAAATAGCAGTCGGCGAGTTCTTCTGTGGAGAGGAACATGACCCAGAAAAATGTCTTTGGTATTTTTTTTAACCAAAATACATTTAACTTCTTGGCTATGCTTCTCTTGGTCAACATTCCCACATGAATGTTAGAAACAGAAAAAGGTGCTTGAACCTGTAGCCCATGCTCAGTACATAGTCTTAGTTCATTACTGGGAAAAGATAGAGATACAGACATGTTCTTAGGCAAGAATATCTTATTTCTATTTCAAGTATCCCTCATTTTCAGGGTGCACTGGGGCTTGAACTCAGGGCCTTGTTGGGTTGGCATTCTATCATTTGAGCTGTATCTTCATCCCTGATGTTGGTTATTTTGGAGACGGAGTCTAGTAATTTTTTTTGGGGGGGGTCTGTCTTTCAGATCTAGCCTTTTCAGTAGCTAAGATTACAAACCTGGGCCACTGGGACCTAGCTTATCACAAGTACCTTTTGACCACAAACCTTTCCTTTATTAGCTGATGTTTTGGATCTGTGGATAAGGGAAGGCTAAAGAGTGAAAGAAAATTGTAGGCCACTATTACTTACCATGAAAGGTGTTATTAGTTGTTTGTAAAGATTTCACAAAGTGGATATTTCTCATTGTTATACATCTACAAAGGCTAAAATTCAAAACATTCAAAAGGAGAACTATATTTAGAAGACAGTTACCTGATCTTCATAATCAGATCCTGCATCAATGATCTCTCCAGCATCCAATACCATCGAAGGATCAAGGTCAGCTGAACCTAAGTTTAGGAAAGATAATATTAAATTGAAAGAGACTGTTTCTAAAGCAAGCAACTTCTTGTTAGTTGACCTATTGTACCATTATGATAAACATATACTCTTCTCATTTTCTGGTACTGTGTCTGGACTGGAGACTGAAGATGCAGACACTTGGACTGTTTTCCCCACCCCCAAGGAAACCTCACCCCTGGAAGAGACCAATTTGTCATTAAGACTCAGAATCCCTTCTGCATGGCAAAGGACATAGCTAGCAAGATCAATAGAAAGCCTATGGATTGGGAGAAAATCTTCACGAGCCATACAACGGACAAGGGTCTCATATCTAAAATATACTTGGAACTCAAAAAATTAAATCCCCCAATAACAAATCCTTGAAGAAACAACTGCCCAATAAATAAGTGGGCTAAAGACTTAAAGAGAAACTTCTCTGAAGAAGAAAGAAGGATGACCAATAGACACATGAAGAAATGTTCAACATCCCTAGCCATAAAAGAAATGCAAATCAAAACAACATTGAGATACCACCTCACCCCAGTTAGAATGGCTA
>NW_012267444.1:34721-39270 GCF_000151885.1 Dipodomys ordii
AAGATGGGAAGGGATGGGAAGGGGAAACAAAGGAGGCTACAATGCTTGATAAGAAATGTACTCATTATCTTGCCCATGTAATTGAAACTACTCTATACAGTATTTTCACAATAAAAAAAAAAAAACAGAACCCCAAAGGAGCAAGCTACCAATTCTGAGTAGTTAATGGAGATAGTTGTGGATTGGTGGGGGAAGGGTCTTCACAATCTATGATCTTGAACATTGACAGTGAATATGATTTCCTCAGGAGGAGAAAACTTCAGGATGTACACGGGTATCTGAGATAGAAGAAATGCCATATACAGAGTGGGAGAATGGCAAGGGGTTTCTGGGATTAAGAAGTGCTGAGTTTGCCCACTTCAACACCCGAGTTTTCCCTTAAGCCTTTGGGTCTCTTTAGACCCCAATGGTGAGAAAAATTAGCTTAAGTTAATGTATTAATAGCCTGTTTCTTCTAGGCATGTCAGAATGCATTAAATTACCCAAAGAGGAATCCCTAAGGCTCAAACTTAAATAGTAATTTTCACAATGGTACTCCAGAAGTACAGGTGATTTGTAGGTTTCATTTAATAACTCCTTCTTAGTGGAAAATATACATCACTTAACCTAGTTAGCAAGATGGAGCTCAGAGCTGCTCATAAAAAGCTATACACTCTGGGAAATAATAAACATTTTACTATAAACCTGGCTTTGCCAAATAATCCAAACCATCCAGCATTTCAAGTATGGACATGTCTGCAGATGCACCTCTCCTTCTCCTCCTCCTTTTTTTTTTTGACCAGTTTTGAGGCTTAAACTCAGGGCCTCGGCACTGTCCCTGAGCTCAAGCCACATCTTCACTTCCACTTTTTTGGTAGTTAAGTGGAGACAAGAGTCTCAGGGACTTTCCTGCCCCAGACTTCCAATGGTAATCTCAGATCTCAGCCTCCTGAGTAGTTAGGATTAAAGGTGCGAGCCAAAGGCACCGATTCTTCCTTCTCTTTGGAGACAGTGTTTCACTATGTTGCCCAAGCTGGCCACAAACTTGAAATCTTCCTTTGTCAGACTTCTGGTTTCATAGGTGTATGCTGTGATGCGTGGTTTCTTCTTTTCTTTTACCATTGCTCTCTCTGCTATTTGTCGGACAAATTGATTAAGCACTAGCTACTAGCCATTACCAAACTGATTTAGTTACACTGTTGTTTGTTGTGCTTATATTTAATTTCTTTTTAAGGATTATAAATTTTTCCAATATAGAGACACTTGAATCATCACAGCACCAGGGAAACTGATTTTTAAACTAGTTATTTTTAAAATTAGTAGGACTCCCTATGATTTTCTACCTTTGTGCTTTGGCATTTTTCAAGTAAAGATTTTTTCCAAGTATATATCAGGGCCAAAAAATTTGATTCTCTCAGAGCCTAGTCTGAAAGCCAGTTTATGTTCATATGTTATTAGCCAATGAAAATGTTGGAATAAATTGTATATTTTCCATTCTATGTTCTATATATCATTCTATGTTCAATATCTCATAGAATTTCATTTCCTCATTTTGAAAAAGAGGAAAATGAAGTGCAAAGATGTTCAATACTTTGATCGGGATCCTGCAGAAATTGCATGAGAACAAAGAGCCCAGAGTTCCTAGTTCCCTTCTCAACACACAGTTCAAGTGCAAAGCAGGAGTTGATTCAGATGGTTTTACGAATACTGCCTCTCACTACAGTATTGTACCAGCCAGGACCTGGAGGGGCTTGCTGTCCATTCTGCAGTCTGAGAAAGTGAAGAACACTGCATGATTTATGATGAAGTGGTTTACAACAAGGCTGTGAAAATGGAAAAATCAGAAGAGGAATAAAAGACGCTCCTTCAAGTCAATTAAAACCTGTGTTTCTTTCTAGGCAGTTACTACTGATAGCAGCACTAAAGGGAATACAAATTTTATTAGTGTCCATCACCTTGTCAATGGACACTACTCACCACTGGTCAGTGTGATGGGTGTGTGAACAAATGCTATCCTCACCTCAGCTTTACCCAGAGCAACTCCTGTGGAGTGAGCACATGATATGAACACACAATCTTATTAAACATACAGCTCCTCTTAGTTCTTGGGTCATTCTTATTTTAATTGGAAAATATTCTGTCAATGGTTT
Organism: Dipodomys ordii; assembly: GCF_000151885.1. Classification (NCBI taxonomy): domain Eukaryota; kingdom Metazoa; phylum Chordata; class Mammalia; order Rodentia; family Heteromyidae; genus Dipodomys; species Dipodomys ordii. The sequence continues at coordinate 36,851 of NW_012267444.1, forward strand.
TCAAGAAGTACAATGTAAAGGGTTCTTAAGCAACCCAGTTAACAGATACTACATATTAATATTTTAAAGTAGAACACATTTATTAAAAAACTATTTTCGGTGATGGGAGAATGAAAGGATTTTTGTTTGAAATAAGCCTCTTGCTTATAAGGAAGAAGAGATTGGCTTTTCTAATCAAGGGCTTTTAACAGAAATTTCATTGTATCATCACAGATAGAATTTCTTGACACATTGTTGCTCCTGGCAACAGTAGTATTAATGTATGATAGAGGGAAAGAGACAAAGGACACCAGTATCAGCTTGGATAATAATTGAATGGCTTTAATTTTCTTTTAGAACTGGTTGCTTGGCTTTAATAATAGTCCAAAGGTTGGCCAGTAAAACTGGGAGGTAAATAGATATATGTACACATTTTTGCTTTATCTCAGTGGAAAAAAATTAACACAACTACAATGGTCTCATTTCTCACAAGACACAATGAAACCAGATCATTTGGGAAAAGTAAGAGTGTAGCTTCCATTTCTTCCTATTTTGATTTTCTCAGTTTCTTTTCAGATTTAAAAATATCCTTTTTATAGATAACAAAGAAAGGTCTGAGCCGACATGCAGCATTCCACAGGGTACACTGAGTATCCTTAGATTCAGATGTAGTATGATTTTCAGAACTATACTTCTCAGGTTGTCTCATTCAATTTAAGTAGGAATGTGAGACAAGTTGTCTTTTAGAGGTACCCAAGACTATTCCTTGTGTTCAGAGGCAATGTTAGCTATGTTTTTTCCTCTTAGTGGATCTTCAATCAAAAGTGTGAGGATGATCTATCTTCCTTTGAGTGCTGGTCCAGAACTCAGGGGGTGTCAGCAAGGAAAGAGACAAAACATGCTCTGTTCTCTCTGCTTGGGGCAAAGACTGTGTACCTGTGATTGTGTTAGATGAGTGGCCCAGCAGAGGTGCCATCTGCTGTGAGATTCACACTGGGTATAACACACACACACACACACACACACACACACACCATATGCATGTAGGCACAACTTATCCTCATAAAGTCGTCTGCTCTAATAGAGAGAATAGATTCCTCACAGATAATCCTGGCCCTAATGATGTAATAATTACAATTGTGAAAAATATTCATGAAGGAAAAATACAGGTACCATGCAAGGGCCTAATTTAGTTGGGAACCATGTCTGAGGATGCCTCCTTGAGAAATCTTTAGACTGAGAAACAAAGGAGGATATGGCCAAGGAAGGCTGAGACTGTGGAGAGAAGAGGATGCACTGGGGACTAGAAGAGGAGGTGTAGAGGGCCAGAGGCAGGAAGGCATTGGAAACACAGGATGCCACTATAAGAGATGGGCTGCAGTAACAGGCCCACGGTAGGGAAGCTGAATGTTCTGGACTTTTGGCTCTGTTTTGGACATGGGTGCCCTGCCTATAGAAAAGTTTGTTTTGATTGTTTGTACTGTTTTCTCAGGGAGACAAAATGGTCAGATTGCTTTCTAGGAGGATTTCCAGGACAGCATGAGGATTCAGTGGTCCCATGAATGAGAACTGCCAAGGCCTGTGATGAGCCTGGCAGGAACAGGGAAGAAGGTGCCTATGGCCATGGTATCTTTGAGAAAGACGAGTGTGGGGTACAAGGACAAAGACATTTTTTTCTCTGGCTCTCTGGAGAAGGTAAGGTGAAAGAAGGAGATGGAAAGGCATTATTAAGGAGGTGATATGAGAGCTGAGATGTGGAGAGAGAAGGCACCAATGGACAAAACCTGGGGATGACAACTCACAGAGCAGCGGCTGAAGATGTGACTTGTTCATTGGGTGACTCACTAGCATTTGGAAGCCAAGAGATTTCACCTACAAAGGCAGATTTCTATATGCGGTCCGCACAGAGGAGGACCCAGAAACATAGGCCCAGTTGAATCATGGCTGTGTCCTGTAGGGGGAGGCAAAATAATACCTCTGTCTGCTTGACCTCTGTTCTCCAGTCTCAATCTACTCATAGAGGTCTGGGATCTATAGAATAGGCTTATTTTAAGGTTGGAACGGACCCCAGCTCTAGGGGATGAGGGTGGGAGAGAGCTTGCAGAAGTAGAGGCTGTTAAGTATAGATTCCTGTGTTTAGAAGCCTAAAGCTGGAGAGCCAGGCGCTGTGCCCTTTACCACAAATACTTCTGGAGAATGAGGACCAACATCTGCCCCCAGAGGCTCACCAAAACCATTGCATTACCATGAGACTAGGGTAACTCAGAGGAAGGCCGCTTACCAGTTTTTGTAAAGAAGTGGCAGTCAAATGTTTATTGCAGCATTATTTACCATAGCTAAGATTTGGAACCAACCCAGATGCCCCTCAGTAGATGAATGGATCAAGAAAATGTGGTATATATACACAATGGAATTCTATGCCTCCATCAGAAAGAATGACA
>NW_012267444.1:41240-54999 GCF_000151885.1 Dipodomys ordii
AAAAAATTATTTTTTTAAATTATTGTGAAATACCATACAGAGGGGTTACAATTACATGGGCAAGATAGTGAGTACATTTCTTATCAAGCATTGTTATCTCCTCCTTTGTTTCCCCTTCCCATCCCTTCCCAGCCTCCCCCCGCCCCCCTCACTGCCCCCCACCCCGCCAAAATTGTAAAATTCGTTTTTTGACATAACATCTTGTACATCTCATTGTTGTAATGTGTCCACCTGTAACCTTATTTAAACGATTTGTTTTTTCCCTTCCCCTCCACAAATTATATCAACATCAAATACAGTGAAAGCAGGGTTTATACCCTGGGAGAGGTACATACAAAGCAACAAAGAAATTATCTTATAAATATGTTGGAAACAACTGCAAGAAAGAAAACAAAAACATCTAAATCCTTATCTTGGGGTTCATTTTGCCTAACATCAACCTGTCTGACAGCTTCTGTTTGTCTCAGACATATACTAGTTATTGCAAATAAGGGAAACCATGGGATCTATGTTTCTTTGGGCCTGGCTTACTTCACTTAATATAATTTTTTCCAAGTCTTTCTAATTCCTAACAAATAGGGCAATGTCATTCTTTCTGATGGAGGCATAGAATTCCATTGTGTAAATATACCACATTTTCTTGATCCATTCATCTACTGAGGGGCATCTGGGTTGGTTCCATATCTTAGCTATGGTAAATAATGCTGCAATGAACATAGTTGTGCTGGTAGCTTTAGTATGGTCTTGTTTATGATCATTCAGGTAAATGCCCAAAAGTGGGGTTGCTGGGTCACAGGGGAGCTCTATGTGGAGTCTTTTGAGGAACCTCCATACTGCTTTCCAAAGTGGTTGAACAAGTTTATACTCCCACAAACAATGCAGTAGGGTTCTCTTCTGGCCACACCCCCTCCAGCATCTGCCATTATTAGAGTTCTTGATTATAGCCATTCTAACTGGGGTGAAGTGGTATCTCAATGTTGTTTTGATTTGCATTTCTTTTATGGCTGGGGAGTGAGCAGTTCTTCATGTGTCTATTGGCCATTCTTCTTTCCTCTTCAGAGAAGTTTCTCTGTAAGTCTTTAGCCCACTTATTTATTGGGAAGTTGTTTCTTTGAGGATTTGTTGTTGGGGGATTTAATTTTTGGAGTTCCAGGTATATTTTAGATATGGGACCCTTGTCCGTTGTATGGCTAGTGAAGATCTTCTCCTAATATGTAGGCTTTCTATTGATTTTGCTAGCTATGTCCTTTGCCATGCAGAAGCTCTGCAATTTCATGCAATCCCATTTGTCCAACCTTTCTTTGATTTGTTGTTTCTGGGTCTCTATTAAAAAAATTTCGGCCTGTAGACACAGCATTTCTTTAGGCCAGCAATAGTGTTGATTACATGTCTTGATTTTATGTGATTTCAATGTGTCTTTCCTGCACTAGATCTACTTTTTGTAAATATCACCGGAAAATGAAGCAAGGAGTCTGTTGGACGTCATGCCTTTGGTCTGTCCAGGAAGACTACCATCTTGCCCTTCTTATAAATCCATAATTTTCCCCTTTCTTTTAAAATTATTATCTTTAAGTAGTTGTAAAAAGGAGTTGTCAATAACTAGTATATGTCTGAGGCAAGCAGAAAAGGTCAGATAAGATGATGCTTCTAATGTATTTATAAGGTACCACATGATTTTTTTTTGTTGCTTTGTATGTCCCTCCCCCATGGTATAACCCCTGTTTTCACTGTATTTGATATTGGTATAATTTGAGGAGGAGAAGGGAAAAAACAAATTATTTAAATAGGGATACAGGTTGACACATTGCAACAATGAGATGTTCGAAAACGAACTTTACAATTTAGGCAGGGGTGGGGGGGGGAGTGTAGTTGTGGAGATGGGAGGGAAGGGATGGTAGGGGAAAAACAAAGGAGGAGACAACAATGCTTGATAAGAAATGTACTCATTACCTTGCTCATGTAACCCCTCCTCTGTACAGTATTTTCACAATAAAAAACTTAATTTGTTTTAAAAAAAGGAGTTGCCATTTAACAGTTCTTAGAAACGACTCTTAGGTTGCTTCCCATGGTGGTTTAAAATTTTAAACATTTAGCCATTTTCTTTCTAGCCTGGGACTTTTTGTCTTTTGCCTTTCCCTGTCATAACTTGGAAAAAAGTCAAGATGGACACCAAGATTTGAAGAGAAAGCCGAATGTATGCGGCTATTGCTGTGGTCTGCACCAAGTTCAGAGGTAAAAGTTCTATTTAGAGTGCCTGCATCATCATATGCAATGACAGGGGGGGCTGCAGATCCAGAGCTCCTGCGTGCACCATACTGGGGGCCTCAGCCAATGGGGATGGCTCTGAACCCCAATGCAGTTGTATTTCTCTGAAAGCAAAAAGTGGGGGCCACAGAAGAGGCTGATATAGAGGAGAGTGTTAAGGGGCTGTGAAGCACTCTGTGCTAATCGACCTAGAGGCAGAAGGCAGTGCTCCGAAGAGGACCAGAAATCCTCTATAGCAGGATCTCCAGGCCTGCACACACTCCAGGGTGGAGAACCAAGGGGAGGGTGCTAAGGCACGGACTGGGATGAGCCAGCCTGAAACAGACTTGTAAGATGAAGCATGAAGCATAGACCAAGCATGTCTTATTCATTCCTGGCAGACAATAAGGTTGATGGATTGTTTTACACCATACCCAGGCTGACGCCTCCTCCTACACCAGAGGAGATGGGCAGGATTTAAGGCAAGGTGGGGTATGTGGCTTCAGATGCATGGGCCAACTACTGTGGACTCGAAGGTTGGTTGTACCCACTCATTCCTTTGTACACACTCTCCAGGGAGGCTCCAACTTGTACTTTTCTGGGGGTTTATGGAAAAGCCAGAAATGGTTGTTTCCAGGGTGGTGGTTTTCTTGAATAATAATAATAATAAAAAAGATGTAGGCTGATGAAATGGCTCAGAGTAGAGAGGATGAAAAAGAGAGAATGTAGGTAAGCATTGCCTTCCTATAAACCTTACCCTAGGGTCTGATCAAATGTCCTACAGACAAATTTCCAGCTGCCAGTCTTAGGAAGAGAAGGGGTAGGCTCACATAGGAGCTAAGGTGTGGAATAGGAATGGCTGTTTAGAAGATGAAGAGGAGGAAGAGAAGGCTTTTCCAGGTAGCACAGGAACAGCCTGTACGAACTACGGGGTTCTCAAGAAACCATAACTTTTAATCATTGCACCAATATGGGTCAGGCTAGATTTATTTCAAGTCCTGTGTTATTCTATGGCTGTCTGTTTCTACATGTGTAATGATAGGAAGAAAAGCATTAACTAATCACAAGGGACAGATTTACAGCCCTGCTTTTCTCTTTTGTTTAGGATCTTTATTTTTAAATCAGAAAGAGCAAGTGTGTGAGGATAGGGCCGTGCTTTGAAGCCTGACAGCAGTCTGTTGCGCTTCACTCATTTATAAAAAGCCCAAGACATTTGGCTGGTGATCATGGTGTACCAGTGCTTGAAGGACACGGTGACTTACCTGCTGCTGCCTCTTTGTTTGGAAATAACTTGTTGTCAACTGCCATGCTGATGTCATAGAACACCTCATCCTCATTTCGGTCAGCGTCAAACTGGGGGAAATCAGGACAGACAAGTGTGGAACATGAGAAGACATAAATTAGCTAATTCTAAAATGTAACCATCTGTAATAAGTTAAAGCACTAGAGTCACAAACGAGGCATTTGAGGGTCTTTAAGCCTAGATTACATATTATGTAGGGAAGAATAAGGAATTCACTTATGATTAAGAAAAATGTGGAACACTTTCTCCTTTTTTTTTTGACAGTCCTGGGGCTTGAACTCAGGGCTTGGGCTCTGTCTCTAAGCTTCTTTTTGCTAAAGACTAGTACTCTACCACTTGAACTATGGCACTACTTCCAGCCTTTTCTGATTATGTGGTACTGAGGAATCAAACCCCGGGCTTCGTGCATGCTAGGCAAGCACTTTACCACTGAGCCACATTCCCAGCCCTGAACATTTTCTCATAAAGCAGGTTCTGAAGAGATTATGGAAATTCACCCATTATTTTGGCTCAGTTTTTCTCATAAGAAATGAAAATATAGTTATAAACAACATAGGGAGAATTTTTCTAATTTATTGTTAAAAAAGAAAGATTAAAACAATTTCCAAACCATATTTAAGATCCTGTATTAGATACTACAGATATTGTATTAACGAAGTAGTTGCACAGATATAATGAACATTATAGAACGAAATATATAAAGTTTAAAATTTATAAAATTTTGCGAAATTATAAAATGATATTATTAAATGAATAAATTGTGTGTTTACCAAATGGCTCAATAATTGAACATACATTCATGTCTGTTTTCAGTTTTAAAAAATATCTTTCCTGAGTCATAGTCGATAAAGCAAACTGCAAGTATTTACAGAAAGTTTCATTGTACATATATACACCTGGAAAACCATCTCTCGCTATAGGTTGGCTATCAAGCATTGGCAACATGACCTTCTTGGGTGCTGGATATTTTGTATTCCTATCAACAGCTTTTGGACTGGTGAAGCTGGGGTTGAGGGGATTGCAGCAGCCTTCACACAGTCTGCTCTGCTTGGATTCTTGCAGACATTGTTAAAGCCACTTCACTCCCACACCACGATCAGAGGAGGCAATCCGATTTTTTTATTTTCTATCATTTCTGATGGGCATGAGACTCTTGTTCCTACTCTTTTAACTCATGTTATGTCCTGGGGACCCTGGGGAACATTCTAATTTAATATCACAACAGCAGCTATTGAATTGGCAAAGTTTTTTTTAAAACACAAACTGATGACATTCAGTATTAGAGAGGTTGCATGCTTATTAGAGAGGTTGCATGCTTAGTAGAGGGAGAACTGGCTTTTAAATCATCAAATATTTTGTTGATTGTTTTGCACAAACCATATTATTCATCAGTGGTTATCCACTAGGAGTATTTCCTAGGAAACGTGTCTGATGAGAGACAGTTTTGGTAGCCACAGAGCAGAGGGTGGGAAAGTCACTAAATAACCTACAGCACACTGGGCAGTCTACTCACAACAAAGGATTATCTCACCTAAAAAGTCAACAGTGTCAAGGCTGGGAAGCCCCAGTTACCCCATGCATTCTTAGCTCTAGGATTTCCAAACAGTATTTTGAAGCTAAAGTAGCATTTTTTTCTTTTTAGAAAAAGATTTTAAGGTATAAGAATATCAGCCAGTAATTTTAAACTACAAAGGTTAAGCCAGTGGCAAGTATCTGTAATCTTGATTACCTGGTAGTGATGATGGAAGGATCAGGAGTTTGAGGCAAATTCCTGAAACTAACTAACCAGCTAGCTAACTAATTAACTAAAATCCTAGCAGAAGAGATACTGCAGAATAGGTAAAAAGAGATAAGAGTTCCTACAAATAAAAATTTATTGCCTGGGAATGTGGCTTAATGGTAGAATGCTTCTCTAGCATGCATGAAACCCTGGGTTCAATTCCTCAGTACCACATAGCAGAAAAAGCTGAAAGTGGCGCTGTGGCTCAAGTGGTAGAATGCTAGCCTTGAGCAAAAGAAGCTCAAGGACAGTGCTCAGGTCCTGAGTTCAAGCCCCAGGACTGGCCAAAAAAATATTATTTATGCTGGGTGTAGTAGCCTGGCCTGTAATCCTATTTGGGAGGTAGAAATTGAGACAAGGCCATCCTTAGTTTGAGACCCTCTTTCAAGTATGTGATGACACATGGCTATGTTTGCAGCCTCTCAGGAACTATTATAATAGTAGAACTTCTATCTAGGGAGGCCCAGCCTAAAGTAGAGATCCTATTAGAAAAAAATAAGAGCAAAAGGGGCATGGCTCAAGTGGTAGACTGCTTGCGTAGAAAGAACAATGTCCTGACATCAAACCCAGTACTGCCAAAACATTTATTTACATAATTAGGGTCAGAAAAAGTTTCAGGGAGATAGAATTATGTGGCAATAGATCAGAAGATGTCTATAGTTGCTCCTAGCTCTGAAATTCTGAAGAAAAGATGGGTATTTTGTCTTTTAGGTGAGTGTAATTTGATGTCTGTCCTAAGAAAACCTTTTTTCTTATATTGAGGGGGAAACTCACGAAGGACACGGTCAACACAATCTGTTTTATGTCATTTAATGTAAGAGAGCTGCTGAGGTCAACTTGAAATTTCAAAATGAAATGTTTATTGATTTCCTTAGTTCACTCACAGCAATTTTAATCTGAATAACAAATGATGTAACAGCTTTCAAAAGCATACATAATATATCAAGATTAGGAGAGGAAATTATAGCCAAGGGAGAAAGTAGAATTTTGGGACATCTGAGGATGAAGAGACAATGAAGATTTGTACTTTTTTAAGTGGCAGAAACTAGCATTGGTTTTCTTTTCTTTCGACTGTGGTTTTCAGAAGTCAGAAACTTCTCAAGTCTTCACCACAGAAACAAGGCCCACCAATTACCCAAATGGACTGCAAACTGGATCTCATCTTCAAGATTTCACCTTTGATTAAGCTTAGGTTTGTTGCTCACATTTTCTCATTTTCATCATTTGAGGAAAAGGAAAGAAACGAGCTGTTATTAGTATCATTCCAAGCTTATATTTCCTATAAGTACTCTCTTAGCATCAAATAATCTTCTTGAAATTTTTACTTCCACCTTGTTTTATCAGGAGATTTCAATTAAGCATACTTGCTTAATTTCCCTCCTTTCCTACTGAAGACCCCCTCAATATACAAATAACTGGCCTTCAAATGTTTTCTTTTATGTATTTAGTGGCATCTTTTTTTTTTAAAGACAATCTGGCTAGTATTCTCTTTACAGTGATTTTTTTTTCTCCAATGCAAATGTGAGATAACAGTAAAGTAGTAATATTTTAAAGACTCACAGTACCTGGAATAAATTCAATGATGGAATAATGATTGCTTATACTACTTTATAGGACTTTATGTTTCTATAGCCTCATAAAAAACTTGAAAGAGAGCCATGTGAAGCTCAAATGTATAATATTAGCTTTTGGGGCAGAGATCAAGAGATTATGGTTGAGGTCCATCTGGCCTTAAAACTTCATTGAGGCTGCATTTCAATCAGTGGCTGAGCAATTCAGTGAGCGCCTGTCATCCCAAGCTATACAGGAAGCACAAAAAATGGCTGGCTCAATGATGCACCAGGTATGATCCCAGTGGTAAAGGAAAGGGGGGAATGAATAAGAGGACCACAGTGCAGGGTAGCATAGGCATAAAGTAAAACCCTGTCTTGAGAATAACCAGCCAACAAAAGGGCTAGCATAGTGGCCCAAGTGGTAAAGTATCTACTCCTTGAGTGTGAAGACTTGAGTTGAAACTGTAGTACTGCCAAGAGTGGGGGGAGGAAGAAAATTTGAAAAAAGAACATTTAAGTGGGCTAGTGGTGGGCTAGAGATAGGGATAATTCTGTGAGAGGAACCAAAGCAACCTGAGAATTCCTGTGGTGCTGTCCTGCGGAACCATGCAATGGGGAACTTATCATTTCTTAGCAGAATGAGATAAAGGAAGACATAAAAGAATACACATTTAAAATTAGAAGCAACTATATGCAAGAGATGAACACAGACACATCAAAGCTGTGGATATCAGGCAAAAAACTTATTTTCTTTCCAGCCTCTGCCTCTTTATGCTCACTCTTTCATCTGGTATTCAGACTATAGACAACATTTAGAAAACATTGTTGGGGGCTGGGAATGTGGCTTAGTGGAAGAGTGCTTGCTTAGCATGCATGCAACCCTAGGTTTGATTCCTCAGTACCACATAAACAGAAAAATCAGAAGTGGTACTGTGGCTCAAGAGGTAGCATGCTGGCCTTGAGCAGATAAAGCTCAGGGAAAATGCCCAGGCCCTGAGTTCAAGCCCCAGGACTAGCAAAAACAAGAACAAAAACAAACAAACAAAATACATTGTTGGGAAAAGTCAACAACAATAAATATATCCAGAGAAAACTTAAAGTTTTCTGAAATGTTTTAAGAAAATTGCATTCCCCAAGTTTGAAGCTTTAAAAGAATGTAATAATGACTTTAATTTATTTTGGTGCAGAGAGAAATGAGGGCTAACTCATGATAATTTTCATTACTCATACAACATTAGCTCAGCACTCAACATCAGCACTCAACAGGGCTCTAAAGAAAGCACCCGGTAGCATTAACCTGCATCCATCCCCTGTTAATACAAGTTTATACATGACATTCTAATCACTCAGTCTCTACAATTACACTATAAGAAAGGTTATTTGTTATCTTAATTTTAGAGGTGCAAAACAGCCTCTTGGCTAGGATGTAGTTCAGTGCTAGAACATTCACTTAGTGTGTGCAAGGCTCTGGATCAATCCCCAGAAAAAATGTGCATGCGTGTGTACACACACACACACACACACACACACACACACACACACACCCCACACTAAACCAGAACTAAAAGTAAGCTTCCAAGACATGAAATAATTTGTTCACAGTCATGTAAGTGGGTGGATATGAGTCCATATTGGTCTACAAGGCTAGCAATGTGAGTTACCAGCCCCACTGGGGCAACCTTAGATTTAGCTAGGTATTCAAAAAAATGAAGCAGGGCTCACAGGATAGAGCCTGAAGAATCCTCACACACTCACACACTAAGCTGGCAAGGTCCAGTTATAATGTACTCAAATATTCTTTTTTGTATTTCACATTTGGGGGCCATGGGAAGTGACTTTGTTTCTATGCATGATACTTATGCCATCTAGATGGCCATGGCTGTAGGCAGAAGAAACCTACAGACTGGCTAGAGCATCAGGAAGAGTAAGAGCAGGCCCACTGTAAGAGGCAAAATGTCCCAGCTCCCAACAGAGCTCTCTCTGTGGGTCTTCAGGCTAACGCTAACCATTTCCCAGGGAAACTGGTAACTCTTCATTGTCTACCGCTGACTCTAATTGCACCCCACAGCAACCTTCTAAAACTTCTTTCTGTGAACAACCCTGCTTTTTAATGTGTTGACAGGACTGAGGTCATCCAGAATGGATTCTGTTTCTGTTCTCTTATTGCTGTTCAGTCCTTCTCAGGATTCAAAGGAAGAATACATACATCTCCCTTCTAGGATACTTTCTAGGTGGAAGCATATAGGTCCAATATGGGTCCTTTTGTGGTTGTTATCTAGATTGCCTTAGCTGCCCCTCTTCACAGCCCAGCCAGGACGTGGCTCTCCTCAGTGCCTTTAAGGGGAAAATACTATAGACTCCTTTTCCAGAACTCCTCACTCTAGTAATCTAATTAAAAAATGGGAGGTCAACATCTGGACCATCCAACAAGAGGGGAGATGCTAGGTTACAGGCCTTGCTGGAGGTTGCTTTTGAAAGAGAAGAGCCAAACTGTTAGGGATTCAAGTTGGTCTGCAACAACTCTTAAGCTGTAGGGTGGGCTGGTTGATAATTCACATTTTTAAAAAATTTATTGAAGCTTCTTTTTTCTTTGTGTGTGTGTGTGTGTGTGTGTGTGTGTGTGTTGGTTATGGGGCCTGAACTCTGGGCCTGGGCACTGTCCCTCAGCTCTTCACCTCAAGGCTGGTTCTCTACCATTTGAGCCACAGCGCCACTTCCGGCTTTTTTTTTCTGCTTATGTGGCGCTAAGGAATCGAACCCAGGGCCTCATGCATGCAGGGCAAGCGCTCTACCACTAAGCCACCTTTCCAGCCCCTTGATTATTCACATTTTATAGACTAAGAACAGACATTCTTAGCCTGACCAAAGTCCAAATTCATGAATGGACATTAAGTATCTGAGTTTTTGCCTGCTGACTAGTGGCCACTATGACAGGGAACTTTTAAAAAAGCACTCAGAAGATAAATCCACTTCAAAGAAAGTAGCAGAAGCAAAGCTCTACTTAGTACAAGTGGAAAGTATCTAAGATATTAACTAAAACTTGATTAGATAGTATGTTGCTTCTTACTCAAAAGTTAATAGATCTGTTGTCCAGAAAAATGTGTCAAATTACTTTTGCTATAATAGTTGATATAAAAGATTTTGTTAAGTAAATATTCAGAATATATCTTGGGACCGACATAAAGTCTATCCAGTCTTTCACACCACTTACAAAATGCAATTCAATTTAATAAAGATTTGTTGGATGCCAAGCAGGGTAGCACAAATCTGTATTCCTAGTTCTTGGGAGGTTGAGGTAAAAGGGTTGTGAGATCAAGGCCAGTTTGGGCTACATAGTGAGTTTGAGGCCAGCCCAAGTTACATAGAGAATTCCAGGTCAGTCTGGGTTATATAGCAAGGCCCTGTCTGAAAGAACAAAACCAAAACTAAACAAAACACAATGAAGTATCTACCTCCCTGAACTTTAGAAATAGATACACAGAAGGAAGGGTCAGTCCAGTGAAGCTTTCTGAACTTGTTAAAACACCAGTGAGGAATAAATACTTTGAAAACACTTGGTAAGGTGTATGAAAGTATGAAAAAGAGAAAATGGAATGGAGTGGGTGAATCTGGTCAAGGTACATTGTATGCATCTACAGACATGTCAACATGAAACCCCTTTTACAACTAATTGATACTAACAAACAATGTGGAAAGAAAGGAGAACCTGGAAAAGAAAAGATATGTTCACTGGAGAAGAGAATTACATTTCCTACTTTTCTTCTACTATAGCTAACAGTGTCAGATCCTAGTAGTTAGACAACACACACTTGTCACACTAAATTAACTAGAAAATTAAATTAAGATTTTCCTTTTCCCTTCTGACTTTCTATTTCTCTTCTTCTGGCATTCCAGAAATTTGAGATTTTATGAAATTACAATGTAGTGGAATCTTTGCCAAGAATTCTGCCTAACTAAAGAAGTTAAAGAGTTGGAAGCCAAATTTCAGCCTCATGTGACATTTAGTACCTTTCCTAATTATAGACCTACTTCTTTCCAGTGCTCAAGTGTCTCCAGGCTGCCTACGTCTAAATAGCACCCTGAAAACCTGCAAAACTCACTGTTCTGCAGAAGCACTTCATTTTGACTAGGGGATAATGGCCCTCAAATTTAGGCCCTCAAAGTTTGGTCTCATTCTGTTTTCTTTTATTCTTCACCTCTGTTTCCCTTTATTATTATCATTTCTCTTGGTTGAGATTCTTCATTCTTCTAATTTTATGTGTTATTTTCTTGTGGTGCTGGGGATCAAATCCAGGACCTCACATGTTAGGCAAGTACTCTACCATTGAACTACCCACTTAGCTTCTTCCATTTACTTCTAAAACTTTCTCCTGTTGGGTGCCAGTGGCTCACACCTGTAATTCTCACTACTCAGGAGGCTGAGGTCTGAGGATTATGGTTTGAAGCTAGCCTGGCAGGAAAGTCTGTGAGCCTCTAAACCTCCAATCAACCACCAAAAAGCCTGGAAGTTGAGATGTGGTTCAAGAGGTAGGGGGCCAGCCTTGGACAAAATTAATGGACAGTGGTCAGATCCTGAGTTCAAGCCCAAGTACCCACACAAAAAAAACAAAAAAATTCAATAACTAAAAAAGTATCTGCTGTTTGGCACACTCCAGGCCTTCATTGCCAGTACCACAGAATAATAAATGAAAGTCAGTGGCGATCTTGTAGAACTGAAGAGCCCACCTCTGGCCCGGGGTGTGATGGTGGGGGATGAGAGACTGTGGAAGATTTTCCAGAGACTCAGATACATGGGTGGGTGCTCTACAAGTGAGCCTAGACCAATGAAGAAGGGAAGACCAAGAGAGGCAACAACGGGGAAAAAGAATGGAGTTATGTAAGACATTTCTGTGAGGACAGTAATGGACTCCTGGCTTAAGATTCTGACAGTCTTCTCAGAAGGGACAAAAAACACAATTAATTTTCTTTCTTCTTTTCTTCCTTTCTTCCTTCCTTTCCTTTTTTTTTTTTTTTTTTGCTTTCTGAAGTGAACTGAAGGCCATCATTAGACTTTCAAATTTGGTAGCTAATTACTCTGTTCTGGAAATCTAAAGTGAATAGATGTCATGGTGTGCACACATGAATGGGACAGTTAACCTCATGTCAGCATGTATTATACCTTGCTCTGTGCCAGATAATGGGGAAGCGCTTTGCAAACATGAGCTTCCAGAACAACCTGATGTATTACTCTCTAAAGGAAATAGTTGGTTAAGGTCTAAGTACTTACTTAAGGCCACACATCCAGAGAGGTAAATGACTTGGTTAAGGATTTAGATCTGCCAGGATTGTGCTCTCACAAACTAAGCTATTTCCAGGTGCTGGTGGCTCAGGTCTGTAATCCTAGCTACTCAGGAGTCTGAGATCTGAGGATCCCAGTTCAAAGCTAGGCAGGAAAATCTGTGAGACCCTTATCTCCAATAAACAACTCAGAAAACAGGAAGTGGTGCTGTGGCTCAAGTGGTAGAGCACTTGCCTTGAGCTGAAGAGCTGAAGGACAGTGCCCAGGCCCCGAGTTCATGCCCCATGATGGACCAAAAAAAGAAAAACAACAACAACAAAAAACAACAACTCAAAAACAAAACTAAGCTATTTTAGCCACTGGGAAAAATAAAGCCTATGTTCCTAAAAACATGTTTCTCTTTGCTTCTTTTAGCTGTGGGTCATTTCCAAATCCAGCATCATTTAAATACCCATCCTTACTTTTTCCTTGACTCACTATTCCCATGTCTAATAGTTTGTGATAATGTTATACCAAATGCCCCCAAATCTAAGCTGTTCTTGGCTAGAATAATTGACTTATTAGCAAGATGGCAATGAAAAGCCATGTTAAAAGGCAATCCCAGAATGGAAGCAGAATGGAAGGTTATTTATTTCCTTAGCAGTTATTGGACCTTTTGGATAACTGAATAATTTTGCTCCAAGTATTAGGAAAAATAGAAATTCAACAGGAGGAAAAAAGTAGGAATGGAAATAACATTTGTAATAATTGGATTTACATTTAGATTCATGGCTAGAGGAAGGAAATTAATATGCAAATGAAAATTTCAGTCCTTAAGAATGCTTTGCATGATAAGATTTTTATATGAATTTAGCTCCTGTGATTTCAGGAGGATCATGAATTCAAGGCCACTGCAGACAAAGATTATGATGAGATTCTTTTTCCAAAATAAAAAGCAACACAAACAAAAGAGCTGGGGTCACAGCTCAAGCAGAAGATTGCTTGCCCAGCATGTGCAAGGCCTTCAGCTCAATCTCCAGAGCTGCAAAGAAAACAAAATGTGTGATTTCACTCGAAGATAAAGTGACCACAGCATTCGAAGAGTCCTTAGCATCCCTTTATCCCCCAGGACAAGTCTGTCTTTGTTCATATTTTCATTGCTGCAACCATGGAAATGGTCAACCTCCTTCAAAAGGAAACTGGAATTGATAGCCCTACCTAAAATAAAAAGGGACAAGGTATTTGCAAGTCAACAGACTTGTTCAGCATCTCCCATTTGGTACATGTAGTCAACAATGGAGACAAAGTGGTTGAACAAGTTTGCTCTTTGGAAAGTAGTATGGAGGTTCCTGGAAACACTCCATATAGAGTTCCCCTACGACCCAGGAATCCCACTTTTGGACATTTACATGAATGATCACAAACAAGACCAAACTAAATCTACCAGCACAACTATGTTTATTGCAGCATTATTTACCATAGCTAAGATATGGAACCAACCCAGATGCCCCTCAGTAGATGAGTGGATCAAGAAAATGTGGTATATATACACAATGGAATTCTATGCCTCCATCAGAAAGAATGACATTGCCCCATTTGTTAGGAAATGGAAAGACTTGGAA
>NW_012267444.1:55214-130078 GCF_000151885.1 Dipodomys ordii
ATTTGATGTTGGTATAATTTGTGGAGGGGAAGGGAAAAAACAAATTGTTTAAATAGGGATACAGGTGGACCCATTGCAACAATGAGGTGTACAAGATGTTATGTCGAAAAACTATCTTTACAACATTGGTGAGAGGCAGGGGGAGTGTAGTCATGGAGATGGAAGGGCAGGGATGGTAGGGGAAAAACAAAAGAGGAGGCAACAGTGCTTGATAAGAAATGTACTCATTACCTTGCTCAGGTAATTGTAACCCCTCTGTACGGTACTTTCACAATAAAAAAACTTATTATAAAAAAAAACAATGGAGACAAAAGCCAATTTGAACCCTTTAGGGACCTTAAGATCAAAAAGCTGAGCCTCAGGAAAACAAAGCTAATGCCAATATCAAATGCAACTTTCAGCCTTTGTGGAATGAAACAAACAGATCACACAAGACAAGCCATGTCTCAGCTTTTACAGAATGACAAAGCAACTTTGTAGGACATTCAGAAAATTTACATTTTGCAGGAACTGCTTCCTTCCAAATGAAGTTTCACCCTTTTACCCTTTCCCTGGCGGGGCAGGGAATTGAACCATGTCTTCTCCTTCAATTGCAAACATTCACTGCAGGAGTGCTGGGTGAGAGAGGGTATTTTTATATACTCTCCGTTCCCTCTAATAGCAGCTGAAAATAAGTATTGCAGGGGTACAGATTTGTAAGCTTTTAAAACATTTTTATTGGGGGTTTCTTAGATTTCATGTTTCTTAAAAGGTAGGTGAGTCACAAGTAAGCTCTCAGAACATTTTCTAATAATATTTACAAGCTCTTTAGAAAATTCTAACAGCTGATTGAGAGTCAACAAATATTTTATAGAGTGCCTGACATTGGTCATAGGGAGTATGTATTTCCTACATTGTCATGTACTAGAGCAGACAATGTTTTGTTTTTCTTTGTTAACTCTCATGAATGTCCTCTCTTGTCTAAGCAGACACTTTTGTTAAGGGTGAATGATAAAGTGACACTATTGAATGTGTGGAAATGACTATTAATTCCTTCACTAAAAGGCACTTACTGAGTACTTACTCCAGGCCATGCACCTGGCATTCAGGGTTCAGGAAAATGAGATTCTTGGGCTTCTAGAGTTAGAGACCACAAAGATCCCTATCTGGGTTTGAGGCTGCCCTACAAGATGTAGCAGATATTCTTTATCTGGCAACAACTTATGAATCAGAAAGCCCATAAACAGAGGTACATTATTAAAAAAAACTGTCTGGAGAATAACGCTTCTTAATAATGTAGCAATGTGTTGCTTTGCTTTGCCTACAGATAACACACAAGGGAAGTAAAGTGGTGGGAAGTAGAGAAAGATTCTAGGGGCAGATCACTGGCTTCAAACTGCAGCCGTATGGTTGGTTATGTGAGTCTATGAAAAGAAAACAAAGGTGATCGCAGCAATAATGCCTGTGCCTTGCGGTCATGGACTGCTGAAGTGTTAAACAAGAGAATCTATTATCAGTATAGTAGCTGTGCCATAGTAAATATCAAAAGGTGTTAGTTATCATTACATTGAGGAGGGACAAAGGGCTGTCTATGTAGAACCCCATGTTCCAGAAGAAGTAGGACAAATGCTTTTAAGTTCCATGATTATCTCCTCCTCCTCCTCCTTCTCCCTTTCTCTCCTCTTCCTCCTTCTCTTTCTCTTTTTCCTTCTTCACCAGTACTAGGACTTGAATTTAGGGCCTCATTCTCTTGCTTTACTTTTTCATGTAAGGTTGCCGCTCTACCACTTGATCCATACCTTCTTCAGTTCTGGATTTTTGAGATTAATTGGAGATAAGAGTCTCACAGATTTGTCTGCCCAGGTTGGCTTAGAAGTTCAGTCCTTAGCTTTCAGCCTCCTGAGCAGCTAGGAATACAGGCATAAGCCATATCCACCTTTACATCAACTTTTTTTTGTATTTTTTTTATTGTGAAAATGCTGTACAGAGGGGTTATAGTTACATGAGCGAGGTAATGAGTACATTTCTTATCAAGAATTGTTGCCTCCTCCTTTGTTTTCCCCCTACCATCCCTTCCCTCCCACCTTAACACACCCCACCCCCAAAGTTGTAAAGTTTGTTTCAATAGTGTTTTGTATATCTCATTGTTACAATAGATCAACCTGTATCCTTATTTAAACATTTTGTTTTTTCCCTTCTCCTCCCCAAATTAGAGTATCTTTTTCTTTCTTGCTATTGTTTCTAACATATTTATAATGTACCATGTGTTTTTTTGTTGTTTTGTATGTTCCTCCCCCATGGTATAACCCCTATTTTCACTATATTTGATGTTGGTGCCATGCATCTTGTACATCAACTTCTTAAATCTCATCTTTGCTGCTTTTTAAACACCTGACACTGGTTTATAATTGTGTTGCAAATATCATTATAACAATCATAAATAAAGGTGAAGCAACAGACCACCACAGCTTGGGCCTGGCTTCCCTTGGTGATACACACAAGCTATTTGAGACAAAACACAGTGACTCTCATCTCAAGAAATGTTTTTTCGGGGCTGGGAAAGTGGCTCAGTGGTAGAGTGCTTGCCTTGCATGCATGAGGCCCTGAGTTTGATTCCTCAGCACCACATAAGCAAAAAAGAAAAAAGCCGGAAGTGGCACTGGGGCTCAAGTGGTAGAGCGCTAGCCTTGAGCTGAAGAGCTGAGGGACAGTACCCAGGCCCAGAGTTCAGGCACCACAACCAGACCAAAAAAAGAAAGAAATGTTTTTTTAAGTGTCTGTGGGAATACATGAGCAAGCCATTGTCTTGATGGATTGGCCTCAAAAGGAAGTGTCAGATATTACAAGTCAGTCCTCAGGCACTAGACTAGATTTCTTTGTTTGACTTACAAATTGGTAGTAACCATAATATCAGAAAATGCTTTCTTGCATTTCAATATATTTGAAATGAAATCCCACTAGTAGTTGGCAGGGAAAAATGAGAAGCTATGGGCAAAGTAGTAGGTTGGAATGAACAACACTCAATCACCAATATTGGTTTCCAAGGGCTGTAAAACAAACACAAATACATACAAACATAAGACATAAACCATAAACAAAAACAATTCCTTCGGCCACTAAAAGGCCATTTACTATTGATAGAAACCATGACCTACTTTGCTACTTGGTCAGAAGAGTCAGAGCTCACAATGAGCACAGTCAATGAATGTACAGAAGACAACAGACTCTCCTAAGCACATTGAAGAGAAATCAGTACAGTATTTCTCCTTTGATAATTCAGGTACATAATTTTAAAAGATTCTGCATAGCTGGATACTCATCTCATATGTGAATATCATTTCCTTTAATATATACCATGTAAAAAAATGAACAATGTAAATTGTGGGTAATGACAGAGAGGGAAAAATGGAGGCTAGGAGAGAATGAAGGAAGGGGTGACATTGTCCAAGAAGCATTGCACTTTTAATAATCTGATTTATAAAACTGTAAACCCTCTGTGAAACTATTTAATAATAACAATAAAAACTCTTATTTATTTTTCTTTAATATATCAAATAAACTAAAGAGGTATTTGGGGTTAAACTTGAAGTCAGTCATGTGGCACAGAACAAACCCATAATCACCCTGAAGCAGAGCTAAGGAACTCATTAGAAAGTGCAAATGTATTAGAGCCTTTTTCACATCTGATTCATGACATTTTTGAGTTTGGAAATTTGTGCCTGGAGGAATACTGAAAAATTGCTATCTATTTTAGTCTCAGGCCTTCCAATAACACTCATGGCATATTTTTAAATACAGCCAGGCCTAAACATAAACAACCAATTTAGAATATGTAATTACATCTGTGTATAGTCCGTGGCTCATCTGTCACAGAGCAGAGACCAAAATACTAAGAATCTCCTGTTTGTTTCAACCATTCTGCCTGATTCAAGGAGGCTTGATTCTAATTTTTATTCAAGGACCATGTTGAAGTCTTTACCCTGTCCTTTAAGATTAGAAGGAGAGGAATACATCTGTTAACTCTATCTTCTGAAAGGAAAACAAAGCTGCTCTACAAGCTAGAATGATCAGGATCACTGGGGGCTCAGACTCAATTTTCCCCTGCTTATTTCACTTTACTCATTCCTGGGCATTTTGTATATTGAAGAGGTGAGATCTCACCAGCTGAATGGGCCTGGAAAACATATCCATCTCAGTTCTTGAAGTTATGACATGCAGATAGTCTAAGTACCTATCTGATGAACAAAGCCCATGCATTGTGTCTTGGAACATGATGCTTAGATGTTGAGATTATGCTCTGGATCTGCACCATCCTTTCTATTGCATATTCCATGTGTTCACCCACAAGTGAATAATTGCACAGCTGCTATAGAAGAAGCTGTACAGCACCAATACCCGAAGACTTCTTTTTGCATGGAAAAAAAACCACTAAGGAAGATGAAGACCTATGTACATTACTTAGTAGATCTATCCCCCTGAGGGCAGTGAGTGTGGCTGCTAACAGATCATTACTTCATTTCTCCTTGAAGGATTGTTCTTAGCAGATGGGTGATGCTCCCAGGTAACATTCTCTGGAGCAAGTCATTCTCAGTTACTAGTTCAATTAGACGGAGGCCAGACTTTTCAACCCATTTCTTTGCTCTCTCTTGTCTCCCTAAGTCACTCCCCAAGTCTTCGACTAGGGAATCCATACCTCATAGCTCATTTGTGTTATTTTTGCAAGAAATTGAATGAAAATGCTACATTCAAGTAAGTACACAAATAATGGCTAGCCAAAATAATCTTAGAGCTTCTTGAAGATACCAAGCCACAATTGCTTTTCCAAAAGTGACTGAACATATACATTTTTTGTTTATATAGCTCATTAATCTTTGTGAAAAATCCAGTCACTGAAAGTAGCGCCTTTCAAATCTATAAGCCTTCTTCTCACGAGACCAGCACCAGCACGTCTTTTGCCATCCTACCTCGTGACTCCTTGCAATCTATTCTTGAGTTTCTGCTATTGTATTCCTTGATGTCTTCCCCACTCCCACCATATAGGCCATGTCATGCAAGATTATGTGTGGACTCAGTTTTTTTTTTGCATAATCAAAGATTATATCCAACTTCCAAGGACAGTTATCTTTTTACCAGTAAAATGCATTCTGTTTTTTTCAAATATTTATATAATTTTATTGTTATTATTAAGGTGTTGTAGAGAAGGGTTATCATTTCATAAGTCAGGTAATAAACGCATTTCTTTTTGGACAGTGTCACTCCTTCTTCCTTTCTCCTAGTTTTCCCTCCCATCCCTTCAGTGGTATTTTTGTTTGGTGTGTGTGTGTGTGTGTGTGTGTGTGTGTGTGTGTGTGTGTGTGTGTGTGTGTGTGTGTGTGTGTGTGTGTTTACCATTACTGGGGCTTGAGTCTGGGGCCTAGACTCCATCTCAGCTTTTTCCTCAGGGCTGGTGCTTTACCATATGAGCCACAACTCCATTTTCAGCTTTTGCTGGTTAATTGGAAATGAATCTTATGGACATTTCTGTATTGGCTGGCTTTGAACCTTGATTCTCAGATCTCAGACTCTTGAGTAGCTAGCATTATAGCCATGCTCCACACTGGATTCTGAAGTTAAATACAAAGATGGCATGAAAGGTAGTCTTGTACATTGTGTCTACTTTTTTCCAGGTTCTGTCTCAGATATTGTTGCCTTCTTAAGATAAAGGACACTGGTGACCATGATTTCCTCTGAAGTAATCAGCTGGTCTTGAACTTGGTCTAGATAGTTACTGTCATTCATGGTGATGAGTGATCTTTGGGCAGTCTGGGAGGAAAATTGAGCTTTTTTGGGGGTCATGGGGCTTGAACTCTGGGCCTGGGCACTGTCCCTTAGCTCTTCAGTAGAGCACATACTTTTTCAGAATTTTGTAAATGAAATGGAACAAAAATCGATTAACTTTAAAAAACAACATCAACAACAACAAAAACCCTTTTGGCTTGGTACCAGTGGTTCATGCTGTTATCCTAACTACTCAGGGGACTGAGATCTAAGGATCACAGTTCAAAGCCAGTTTGGATGGGGAGGAAAAAGTCCATGAGACTCTTATCTTCAAATAACCATCAAAAAGCCAGAAGAGGAGCTCTGTGGCTCAAATGGTAGAGCACTAGCTTTGAGCGAAAATGCTCAGAGATAGGGTCTAGGCTTTGATTTCAAGCCCAAAGTTTGGCACCAAAACAAAACAAAGCCCCAACTTTTTTGGGTGGGTTGGTATTTTTTTTAATGTATTATTTTGTCCATTGTGGAGCTTGAATTCAGGGCCTGGACATTGTCCTTGAGCTTTTTCACTCAAAGCTAGTGCTCTACTATTTTGATCCACAGTGCCATTTCCTTTTTTTCTTTCTTTCTTTTTTTTTAAATCTGGAGGACTGGGTTTGTTCACTGGAGCAGGAACAGATGTTAGTGTTGTAAACTCAGCAAAATGGATTTCTCTATCCCACCAAAGTGTTCAGGGTAACAGTTTTGTATTACAGTTGACTACTTACTGATACTGAATAATGAGGCCAGCCAACACATATAATTGCCTGGAAAATAATTCTCACATAGTGAAAAAATATGAGCTCTAGTCATAGCAAACAATGGAATTATGGATAACAACTGATGAATGCCTAGAATGGAGATTTTACACTACTAGAGATCACACTGAAGTAGCTTTTTTTTTTGGTTGGTTGTGGGGCTTGAACTCTGGGCTTGGGCGCTGTCCCTGCGCTCTTGAGCTCAAGGCAAGCACTCTACCTCTCGTGCCACAGTGCCCCTTCTGGTTTTCTAGTAGTTTATTGGAGATAAGAGTCTCACAGACTTTCCTGTCTAGGCTGGCTTTGAACCGCGATCCTCAGATCTCAGCCTCCTGAGCAGCTAGGATTACAGGCATAAGCCACCAGTGCCTGGCAGCTTTTATTTTTAAAATAGAACTATGCATAACTAACTTTACATCAGTAGGATAGTCAGACAAAAGCAAGGATTTTTTTTTTTAAGATTCTACAAGGATGTTACTGAATGACTAATTATCCTTCATTAGTGAGATCTTTCTTCAAACTATAGAATTATAGGGTTAAACAGAACTCCCGTGCTCACTTGAGAATCCTGTTTTTACTCCTACATTCAGATGAACAGATTGCTGTCTGATTTGAAATTGTTGGGTATTTTTTTGTTTGTTTGTTTTTGGAGCTGGTCCTGGGGGCTTAAATTCAGGGCCTGGGTGCTGGCCCTAAGCTGCTTTTGCTCTAGCTAGCACTATACCCTTAAGCAGGAGCCCTGTTTCCTGCCTTTTAGTAGTTTTATTAGAAATAAGAGTTTCAAAGACTTTCCTACCCAGGCTGACTTCAAATTGCAATTCTGGGATCTTAGCCTCCTGAGTAGCGAGGATTACAAGCATGAGCCACTGGTGCCTGGCTTGCTTTATGTCTCACTATGTAGACTAGGTCAGCATTGGGATTACAGGTTTATTCTACCACACCTCATTACACGTTCTTTTTACTTTTCTTTTTCCTTCCTTCCTCCTTCCCTCCCCCCTCCCCTTTCCTTCTTTTGTACTGGGGATTGAACTGAGAGTCTTGTGCTTGCTAGGCAAGAGCTGTACCGCTTGAGCCATACCTCCTAGTCCTATTAATCAACTCTCTGAGTTGGTTTTACAGATAGGGTCTTATACTTACTTTGCCTGAGCTGACTCTTCCGATTTTCATCTTCAAATGCCTAGAATTACACTCTTTGTCACAGTATTAATTCCCACATGCTTTAAAACTAAATGTCATTTTCTCCCTATCTCCTTACCCTCCCTCATTTCCCCTCCCTTTTTTTGTGCTGGTTCTAGGGCTTGAACTCTCAGGGCCTGCAGCTGTCCCTGAGCTTTTTGGCTCAAGGCTAGCATTCTTCCACTTAGCCAGAGCTCCATTTCTGGCTCTTATGGGTCATTAATTGGAGATAAGAGTCTCATGGACTTTCCTGCTCGGGGTGGCTTCAAACCATGGTCCTCAGATCTCAGCCTCCTGAATAACAAGGATTATAGGCATAAACCACTAGTGCCTGGCCTCCCAGGGAGATTTGGTGTTGATTTCTACAACATTGTGTTACATCAAAGTAATGCTACAATGTCTCTCTGGAAACATCAGAAAATGGTCAATCTTAAAATACCTAATACAGCTTTTGGCAATTCCGGCTTCATTTTAGTCAGAGACCATATTAAATATCATGTGTGCTATACATCCTTAATCATGCTGGTTGGTTATCTCTAAGCCTTCTGTTTTCTAGGCAAGATGGTTTAATGCGATGAACCAGCTCTTCTTCCATCCAGTCCCCTCCTCATTCTTCCTTTCCTCCACATTTGCTGAGATTCTGAATTTCCTTCCTTTATTTTTGGTCTCTGATTTAGCCTGTCCATGGCCACAGTAGCCTTTCTAGTTACCCTCACCAAAAGGCCTAAGTGCTTCACATTTTCCTTTCAGTCAAATGCAGAACGTTCATGGCTGTAATCTTCTTTAACATGATCTTATTCTTCCCACACTTTGTTTTCAGTAGTGCATAATAGTTCTTTTAAGTGTCAGGCTTTATGTAGCTGACAAAATTTTTTCAAATATTTCTCCCACATTTCATTTTAAATGATCATAGTTTCCCATACATGAGAAATACTTAATGCGAATCAAGGGAGACAAGATCCAGGATCTATTATATGGCATTGAGTTAAAGATTTGGTGGCACAAAAAGACTCTGACATGCTGACAGAGGGAACATGTTTGGGCTGATGATAACATACAGATGTAAGTGCCCCCTAAACACAGTGTTTAACATTGATCACACATAGGACAAAGATAGGACTACAGATTCACTTTTCATTTTTTTAATGACAAACACCTGCTAGCTTGTATCACAAAACATGTCACCATGGAGACCAGCAAGGCCATTGTAAATGAGTAGTAAGTGCCTAGTATTTGTCTATTCTGTTTGCAGACTTATGGAAGAAGAAAAACAAGTGTCACTGAGTAGAGTAAGAGTAATTCAAACTCTGAGTTGGCCAAAGACACATTTATATATGTGCACAACAGTGGAATTTTTTAAACAATGTGATTATTAATGTTATTCCTGCTTAAAATGGCAGGGTAATGAGAAAATAAGCAGCTTACTAAAAGGTATCCAGGTGGTGGTGGAGCAGACAATTTTAACTAAGAAATAATTATTTCTTGCTTCAAGCAAACCTTTGCTAATGAAAAGCAATTCTTAAAGTTACGAATGAGGGGACTATTAATTGCCTTTCAAATGACTTACCTATTCTCTAAAAGTACTTCTAAGGCAGACAGCAAGTCCTGTTAATTCTCAGCAGAACAGAACTTTGAACCAGAAACCAGAGACTTGTTTACTCTTTCGTGAGTAACTGTACGACTAGGAAGTACTGAAGAATATTTTAGGATGCATTTGATGTGAGTTTCTTCACTTATCATTAGGACCATTCTGGGTTTACTTAGGGCAGACACCAATATTTATTTTGGAATGCCTAAGGAAAATTGGATTTTTATTCTTGGACGTGTTCTAAAATGCCAACTGAAACCTTGAGGTTTTTGGGTTTTTTTGGCTTGGTGTTATCTATTTAGTAAACAGTGCATACATTGCTTGTGTTGATTGGCTATCATGACAGTCTAGAAATGTCCAGTTACAATTAACTTAAAATAATATTAAGTGTTCTTTAAAGAACATTGTTATGAAAAGATTGTAGATTCCTAAATTTCACCATACTGGTATCCTGTTACCCTTCCTTTCCATGGTCACAGCTATTGTTCTAGTTAAAGTAACTTGCTAGACTACTATGTTAACTATTTAACCCTGTCAAAGCCTCTGTTAGCAGATTATCACATTCCACCACCAGGCAGATCTTGCCTACATTTTGCTCAAAAACACGCAGAGGTTTATTTCCTATGAGATAAAATCCGCTCCTGCCACACAGCTTCTCCAGATACTTCATCCCTCCCTCTCTCACTCCATTTGCTAACACAAATCTTAGGCTTCTGTCAACCTGATTTATATTACCTGCATCATAGCCATATGGAGTTGCCTGCCACTGTTCCCATGTGCTCCTGTTCCTTCCACTGGGAGGCCTTTGCATTCCTTGGCTTAATTGCAGGCTTCTTTCAGTTTATTTTGAGATATGACTTTACTATACTTCCCAGACTGTCCTGCCACCAATGATCAGGTGTGTGTGTGTGTGTGTGTGTGTGTGTGTGTGTATGTGTCTGTGGGTGGTGTGAGTGCTGATACTGGGGCTTGAACTCAGAGGCTGGGCACTGTCCCTCAGTTTTTTTTGCCCAAGGCTAGCACTCCACCACTCAAGTCACATTTCTGCTTCTGGCTCTTTTGGTCGTTAATTGTGGATAAGAGTCTCACAGATTTTTCTGCCCAAATTGGCTTTGAATCACAGTTTTCAAATCTCAGCCTCCTAAGTAGCTAGGATTACAGGTGTGACCCAATAACACCCAGCTCTGTTCTCCATTTTATCCTTCATTTCATGAGCTGAAGCCTACACCACCTCTTCTCAAGTCACTAGATCTTTGCTGTCTGTTTGGGTATGCTGATTTAATAACGGCCACCTTAGTTCCAGCAAAACAAAACAAAATCCACAGACTCCTTGAAGGAATGGACTTCTTGCAATTCTCCATATTTCTTCATTAGTCTATAATTTATTTGGCTTACTAAGGGCCTAAAAATAATACTGATCAATTGATAAAAATTAATCTACACAGGTTGGAAGGAATAAACAATTATATGAAGTGATATTATGATTATTCCTCAGTCCTTTAATATTTTAAAAGAATTAAATCAGAGTAATATATCCAGAGTTAAAAAGAAAAAAAATGGAACAGGACGGTCTCTTATATCTTGCAGGAAACATTTTTTTTTTTGTCATTTTAGCTGCTTGTTCTGAAAGCTATTGCCATTATAAATAACATACTTTTACTGCTATGTCTAGGTTTCTCAATTTTAAGGTTTATTTCTTCTGACACTTTCCATCTCTCGTTATTGTGATCTCCAGTCACACTGCACTACTGTTTTCATGAAATGGCTAATGCTCCTCTTCCTGTTATGTGGTGACACCATTTCCTTTTTATTTCCTGGAAGATACAGCTGGAAGTGGTCATGTCAGCCATCATTTTTCCTGCCGGGCTCCCTTTCTCCCAGGTTCATTCTTTATGGTTGTAAATACATCCACTTTCACACTAAAAGCTGTCCTCGAAATGCTTTTTGGTTGGCCTGTGGACCTATAAGTGAAGCCATACAAAAGACTTCATAAGCATTAGAAGTGTTCACTGGGGCCCATTGGCCCTCTGTTTTCCCTATCAGAAAGGTCTATTTTTAGTCCCTTCAAGGGACTAGCTCTAGACCACTGGTGCTTTGCTCAGGGCAGGGCAGGGCAGGGCAGGGCAGGGCAGGGCAGGGCAGGGCACTGTGGTATAACAGCCTGTGCAGAGCCTCAATCCACTTTCAGACAGTATCTCACTTTGGCTACTGGGCCTGTTGATTTGAGATGACTTATGTCCCCCACAAATTCATATGATGATGTCTTCATCTTCAGCACCTCAGAATGGGATTGGATTTATAAGTAAGGGTTTAAAGGAGGTAATTAAACTTAGGTCATAGGGTGGATCCTAATTCCATATGACTAGACCACTTACAAGAATTGAAGATGAAGGAATGGGCACAGAATCTGGCCAAACCATGTGGAGACACAGGGAGAAGACAGCCTTCTGCAAATCAAGGAGAGAGGTTCAGAGAACTCAACACTGCTGACTTTGATTTCAAACTGTTTATCTCCAGAACAGTGAGATGACTCTGAGAGAACTGAAGCACTGAGTCAGTGGGCGTATGTTATGGTAGCTCCAGCAAATAAATACACTTGGTATTTTTGCAAATGTTCCAGCTGAATTTTCATGGGAAAAAAACCCTGAAAACCGGGTATAATTAACTGTTCTACACATGGATATTAGTGGGGAAGAGCCATTTTTTGTTTTTAAATTTATTTATTGTTATTGTAAAGATGATGTCAAATAAAGTCAGATAAAGAGTACATTTCTCTTTGAATCATGTCACCCCTTCCCTTGCTCTCTCCCAGTCTTCCCCTCTTTTCCCCACCCATAATTTGAATAGTTCATTTTCAGCAGTGTCTAGTGAGTAGCACTGCTACA
Source organism: Dipodomys ordii (assembly GCF_000151885.1). Taxonomy (NCBI): domain Eukaryota; kingdom Metazoa; phylum Chordata; class Mammalia; order Rodentia; family Heteromyidae; genus Dipodomys; species Dipodomys ordii. The sequence continues at coordinate 67,394 of NW_012267444.1, forward strand.
TTTGTTCATCAGTGTCCCTCCTTTTCTCTCCCAAAGACAGATCAATGAACAAACAAGACAAAATGAAATGAAAACAAAAACTGTAATAAAGAAAAAAAACCCTCTGTTTCCATTTCCTGGGGTTCATTTCAATGAATATTATTTTATGCCTTTGCTTTTACACACTACTTTTCAATAAGTTTCTGTTAAGTGCTGAGCCTTCTTTATGTTCTGATATAGCTGGTACACCTACAGTCCAGCACTCTCCAAGTGCTTTCTTTTGTCCTGTTTATAATCTCTTTTTATACATTTAAAATACACTCCCTATTCTATGTTGTCACTTGCTCATATCCCATCTACACTCTTTCAAAAATTAATTAGCATCTCATTCATAGATAGCTTCCCTTCTTACCATTATTTATGGTTTGTTGAGTTTTTTCTTTTAATTCCTTTAGTTAGTAGACTTTTGGGGAGGTGGGGATATAAACATGTATGAGTGAGTTTGTCATTCTAAATCTGATTCAAGTCTTTACTTAACATTAAAAACAAAGCAAAACAAATCTCCAAAAACTATTTAAAAGTAGGATTGTTCATTGTAATCATAATGTCTCACTTATGCTAGAAACTTTATTTGAAATAGCATTTTAAATCTTATAATTTCACTTTTTGTCCGGGCATAGTTTGGGGATTTAAAAATGAATCATAAGTAGTTATGCCATATAAAAATGGGATATAGTTCTCAAAGCAAATTTGATTTCATTTTAGATAATGTAATACAGCAAATTTACTGAACAATAAATATTTAGAGCAGTTTTGTTGTAATACGAACTGGCTTTGGGTTAAAACATTTTATTATTGTGTCTTACATTACCAAAAATAAGATATTCACCAAGCTTTGTTGATGAATAGGTTGCTACTAAGTGGGTGGGGTGAACAGGAAAATGTAATTTTCCACATATATCGGTGATATTGTGTCTTCATAAAGTTAAACTGAGGCTTTACAAATGGTGTACTTCTGTTTTACCTTCTTTCTGCTCTGACCTGTAATAATAAATGTTGTGCCAAATTTTACCACTATATATCAAACAGCCCCTAGACTTTGTTTTCTCTCTAAATTTCATGACATTTTATAGGTTACTAAGACATTTCAAGTTCCACTGCTCAGCTGGCTGGTTGCTTTGCAGAGGAATATGTGAAATGTCAACATTTTTTTGCAGGAACGGTTGCTAAGGAAGTGTATAAAACAGTTATAGTCATTATGGCTTTCGTAATGTGTCCATTATCTCTCTAGCCCTCTGAATTTCTGTACAATGTCAGATTTACATTCTGATGAGTCCCTGCAAAATATTGTCTTTGCCAAGTTAAAGTTAATTTTTAAAAATTGCATTTGAAAATGGTTCAGAGAGATAAAAATGACGGCAAATATTTCCCTTGCTTTTATGCCCCATTTTGCATGTGCTTACATAATTTTTACATATTTTAAACACATAATCGATGCATTATCACCTCTTACGCTCTTTTCACTGCCACACATGGATCAGGCACTATTTCAAGTGCTTCGCAGTTCTCTTAGTCCATTTTGTGTTCCTATATCAAAATACTTGTGCTTGGGTACTTTATAAAGAAAAGAATTCTATTTAGCTCACCATTTGAGAGGCTGAAAGTCTGCATTTGGCCCCCCTTTTTTTGTCAGTCATGCGGCTTGAACTCTGGGCCTGGGAACTGTCTCTGAGCACTTCAGCTGAAGGCCTGCGCTCTACTTGAACCATAGCACCACTTCTGGTTTTCGGGAGGTTAGTTGGACATAAGAATCTCACAGACTTCTGTGCCTGGGCTGGCTTTGAACTGCAATCCTCAGATCTCAGCCTCCTGAGTAGCTAGGATTACAGGTGTGGGCCACTAGCGCCCAGCTTGCATTTGGCCTCTTACCAGGTCTTTTCAGCCACATCACATTAGAGCAGATGGGCACCACAGGATAGGGGTGCATGCAAGAGAGATCACATGCTAGAGAGGAAGTAAGTGGGGGGTCAGGGGAGAGGAGGGGGCGGGCCTGCTCTTTCATAACAACCCACTCTCTTGGGAACAAACTGATTCCTGTAAAAGCCAACCCATTTTACAGTAATCAATTCACAAGGGTGGCCATAACTTACTCATTTTGTATTAAGCTTAATTTTTAAGGGTCTTACCATCTTTTACTGTTCTTATGTTGAGTAATCAAGCTTCAACATGAGTTTTGACAGAGGCAAATCATACTCAAACCATAGCAGCAGCATTCATCCCATCAGTCCACAAATATTTCTATGAAGCCGATACTATTACACTCATCTTGGCCTCATATTATAGGGTTAGAAAACTGGGAAATGGAGAGATGGAGAGTTTAATCTTACTGTCCCAAACCCAGCAATGATCAGCGCACCCCCACAAGTCATTGCCACTAGATTCTACTGCTTCTTCCTACACAATATAGACCTGTTACGTACTTAAGTTTTATTTGTGGCAGTAGTGTTATTGTCACAAAAATGTACAATACAGAAGCACTAAAGAGTAACCCTCATTTGGATAGATGCTGGTCTGTGCTTTCAGTGCATTTCCATAGTGCTAAGTGGGCATGACATTCTTCTAGCGTACTTCATGAGACAAGCAGACTCATAGAAAGCATTTCTCATCTTTCTTCTTCCCATGTAATTATCTGTGCCTCATTTTCTCTTTTTCTTTGTGTTATTTCAGAGGTGATAATGGGGTAGAAAAAAGAGCTTGAGTGAGACAATATTTAAATCTTCCAATCCCAGATGGTCCATTTAACCTTGCTGAATCTGTCTCCCTATCCTTAAAACATGGTGTTCACCCATAGCATTTAGGAAGGATACACACACACACACACACACACACACACACACACACACACACACACAGTGTCAAGCACAGTGCTTGTATATATCTATTGGTTTCCCACTAGGTACATATACATTATCATTACCTAGTTCCAAAAGATTTTTCCTGCATAAAGAGCACATGGTTATTCTGAACAATTTTATTCCTACTTTTGTGTGTATGTGTACATGTGCACGTGTGCACTGGTACTGGGGCTTGAACTCAGACCATTGCACTAAATTTGATTGCCTTTTATACCTTTTATGATCATGGCTGGGAATCCACCACTTGAGCTATTCTTCTAGTCCAGCTTTTGGGCTGGCTAACTGGAAAGGAATCTTGAAGACTTTTCTGCCTGGGCTAGCTTTGAACTTCAAATCTCAGATCTCTGCTTCCTGAGTTGCTATAATTACAGGCACAGCTTGTTACAGACTTTCAACTCTGTTTCACAAATATAGAGTATAAAGTTTATATTGATGTTGCAATTAATAAGTATAGTCTACAACTGTCCATGTTAATTTATACTTTCTTCATTGTTGGCCATGGGGCTTGAACTCAGGGCCTGGGCATTGTCCCTGAACTTTTTTGCTCAAAGTTAGTGCTCTACCTCTTTGAGCCACAGCACCACTTTCATTTTTCTGATGGTTAATTGGAAATAAGAGTCTCAAGGCCTTTCCTACCCGGGTTGGCTTTAAATAATAGTCCTTAGATCTCAACCTCCTGAGTAGTTAGGATGTGAGCCACCAGTGCCCAGCAATTTACACTATTTTTGATCATTTGATAAGGTGGGAAGTGGCAATGCATGTTTTGGTTAATTAATATTCCTTCAATTAACAGTCAAGAGTGAATATAATTTTTCTAAATGATCTGTTCATGCCTATCTGTACTGTGAAGGCCTATCCTTGTACTTATGACCTTCTTTATGTTTTCATAAGTAATGCACAGCAATTATTTATTACCTGATGGTTCTTAAGCATTTTTACATAAATTTCCAGTTAAATTTATATGAAGATGAAAGATATGCAGACCATACATAGATATTTGGTGTATATGAACTCTACCTGACTCTCGTGTAAAAGGCTCGCTTCTTCAAGCATAGCAGGTAACATTACAATTGCACTTGATGTTTGCTACTCTCTGGCTGAAATTTCTACTTTTTCTAAGCAGAATATGCATATGTTCATATAAAAGCTTAAAAGACAGTTGACAGGAAAATGTGTGTTTCTTAGGAAAAAAAGTTCCACAGATGCTTTGTGTGATTCTTTGTTATTTGGAAAACTACTACTGATATTATGGTATAGCTGATTAAATATTTCTTACCAGGAGAATATTTGTGGGAGGTCAATAGAGAAAATTTGACTTCTACTGATTGTTAAAAACAAAAGGATTACGTTAAAAAATAAATGTAAGAGATCCCAGACAGCTTCCTGCCCTTTATGATATAAGAAGGTATAGTGTAAAGATGGTATTTCTAATCAAGAAAAGAGCCATAACCACACAGTGAATCTGCCCGCACCTTTATCTTGGACTTCCAGAACTGTTAGAAACAAACTTCTGTTCTTTAGAACAAGGTCCTACATTCTATAAGGGATAATGAGCGTAGAGTATCCAGTCTTTGGGAACAGGAATATAGAGCTCTCTCTGCTCCACAAAAGTGCCTTGCAAAGTCTCATTAGGTTTTCCATGGCTATTCCCGAATGATTGGTTTTTTCCAGAGTCAGCTAAAGTCATCCACCTCCTCCTCATCTCACGATACATTGCAGATTGATTCTAGCTGCCTCTGATCAGCAAACCTGGCTTGACACTACCCCACATTTGGTAACATCAGTGGCTGGACCACTGTCCTATGACTGTGTTGAGCTCTAAGGGAATGCAATGACATTTTCTCCCTTTGTTAACCTTTGTATGTTTAATTACTGTATTTTTTTTGACATGGGGATCTCACTAGGTAGCCCAGGAGGACCTTGAACTCAAAACCTTCCCACATTTACCTCCTAAGTGCTGGGCCTACAGGCTGCATCATAATCCCTGGCTATCTTCATGGAGGTTTCTTTACATAAAGACATTAATCTCATTCAGGAACATTTAGCCTAAACACCTCCCAAACGTTCCATCTTGTAAAACCATCTCACTAGGGTGAGGTTTCAATGTATGAATTTGGGGGAAACATTCAGGTATAGCATGGGCTAAACTGAATCTCAGAAAGGGAAAATTTCCTTTAATAATGTTTGGAAAGAACTTCAACCTTAAAACCTTAATGGCATTACAGGGTGGTGTTAGAATTTCACCTCTCCCAATTCCTCTAAACTCCAGCCATGACTTGTTGGCTTTTTCTAGACCATTACCTTCTTTATGTTCTCTGGCTACAATGCCCTGGTCTCCAGTCTTCACCCAGCTAATACCCACATATCAAGGCTTCATGACACATCTCAGTCTGCCTCCTCTTCCTGGTGACCTTCATAGATGCCCTGTCTCCATGGGACACTTCTGTCTTGTCAGTACATGGTACCTGGGACTGCTAAATACCTCTCCATGCTACCACTAGTCTGTACTTCTCCTGAAGGCAAGGAAGGACCACAGCTTAACTGTGCCTGAACCCCCAATGTCTAGCACAGCTGATGGCACTGAGGAGATGCACAATGGATGCTTGGAGAGACAGTGAGGAAGGAGGCTCACAGTTCTCCCTGGGACTTAACCAATGGTTAAAGACAGAAACTGCTTAATCAGCATTAAGAAGCTAGAGAAATATCCGTCCACTGAAATGCGGGAATCTGCAGAGAGTAGGTGTTCGGAAATGAATGCTTCAGAATTGAACACTGGTTCTTGACCTAGCTCTATAACTGACTAGAGGTGAGACGTTGGGCAGTGACTGCTCTAGGAAACCTCAGTGTCTAGCCTGTAAGTACAGGCATCACCAGAGTGTTGACCTCATAGGATTTTGTGGAGGATTGGCCATAAAATGCTTAGCCCAGTCAGTACCCAGTGCTCGCTCAGTGCTTGAGAAATATGACCTATTATTATCATGAGGTAAAGAGCTGAGCTCTAGGCTTGGGTTTTGCCTGTTGTCATACTTTCCTTCCAACTTCAGGGGCAGAGGCTCAGCAGTTCCTTCTGCATGCCAGCCCTGTTGGGGAGGAGACCAAACAGGCACTGTGCCCATCACTTCAGCTGGATCATTCAGTGTCTGCCTTCCTCACAGTATGAAACATGCTTCTCTATGAGTTCAATGGGAACCTTCAGGATGCTGTCATAGTAATGATCAGTTCCTTGGAATCCTGCAAGCTGTTGATGAGCTGCAGAAACACATTCAAGACCTACTTTTCCCACAAAGAATATTCAAATGTTTTTGGTTCCATTGGCTTTCAAGGAAGGTCTGTGTGAGAGGGCAGTTTTTAAGCACTGACCCAGATCTTGGGTCTTTTTTGGTACATGTCACATACAAGTTATAATCTGAGAAGCATCCATGTATTGAAGGGAGGAGATGCACAGCACTAACACTACAGCATATATAGTTACCAAGTTGTCAAATTTCAATTTGGATATCTCTGTCTATCTGTCTGTCTGTCTCTCTCTCAAGTTTTGACTTCTAGTTACAGAGTTAAGGAGCTTACAAACTAAGTCATACATTTACTACTTAGATCATCCTTCTCTATCCTCAAAGTTACTGCTTTTGCAGTGTCTCCTGCTGCTGCCATAAAAGTTATCTGGATCCTCAGAACAAAAAAGTCTGCATATGGCAAGCAGTGGCCCTTTAAGTCTATGCAGAGTATTATCCTTTGGGAAACGGATGACCATCTTAGGGGATCTGAATCCTGAGGCCAACTATCTCCCTATAACTTGCTGGTAGCAGAGAAAGGAGACATGACATCTGCAATCTCTTCCCTTCTGAGGTCTATGATAATGACAATGATTAATGTGCTCTGAAAGCCACTGTGGGCAAGTATCCAGAGAGGGTTCTGAAGATTCCAACTGAACCCGTTGCTAAGGAGTAGGGGAGGCAGTATTCATCGATGAGAGAAACAGCCACTGAAAACAAGGGATCTCTGCCATTCGTGGTTGCTTCCTGTCTCTCCATTGGCCTTCTTATGCTGATCACTGCAGATCCACCAATGTCAAAGGGCACATAGCAAGTTCAGACCACAAGATTGAGGGTTAATGTTGCTGAGAAGGATGGGGAACAAAATTAAGAAACAAGCAAGCAGGATCTGCTGGATATGTTTATGCTCAGACTTCCCACGATTGGGAATACACATCTCACAGACAGCAGCTGAAATAAGAAGCCACCCGGAACATTGTGTGTGCATCTCCTCTCAGTTCCAATCCATAGCAGTTTGCTATCCTAGAATATCTAGGCTTCCCCAGATTAGAGGTTCTAGCACTTCTATCAGTGGTACTTGCCCTCATTCTTAGTACTTTTCTACCAGAAATCTTGTTGTATCTGGCTTTATACCCATCAAACCTTTTCCAGATGCCTTTCTTTATTCAAATTTCTAAATAGTTTGTTGTCTTGAAATGTCAGTTTTCCAGCAAATTCAAGAATAGTTATGAACTATTTTGTTGTTTTTGTAAGGGTAGAACAGAAGTTATTTACAAATTTCTACATTCTGAGCAGAAACTGAAAGTTTCTCTAATCCTCCTATAAGGCGTAGTCCATAATTTCCTTCTTCAAGAAATTCTCCCAGGCCAAGTCTCTAAGTGATTCACTTTCATTTACTATATCACTTGTATTCTCATTTTATTTCTTTAATACTGTATGCCATGCTTTTCCCTATGCCTTATTTTTATCGTGTAGTATGAATTGAACTTCTACTATGTGCAAGGTCATGGAGACCATTGTGGTTTGCATGTGAAATGTCCCCCACAGGTTTCTGTGTTGAACATCTGGGCCCAGCTGGTGGTGCAATTTTTTAGGGGCTCTGGGAACTTTAGGAGGTAAAGGCTGACTGGAGGAGATAGATCTGAGGGGCCTATATCTTGTCCTTGGAACTTCTTTGCTTGCTTCCTGTCCACCATGAAGTGTAGAGCATCCCCGTCCACATGTTCCCATCGCCATGATGCTCTGCCTCAACATGGCTTAGAAACAGGAAGCCATATAACCAAGGAGTGAACTCTCTGAAATTGTGAGCTAAAATAAATGATTTCTTGCCTTAAGTTGCTTATGTTGAGCATGTTGGTGATAGTGATGCTAAAAGTTATACAGAGATAAAATGGCATAGCTTTGGCCTTCACGAAGCTAGAGAAGACCAATAGATAAAGAAATATTTAAAATGGCTTCCACCACATAGATTGGGGATTGTGAAATCAAGAAAGGTTTTCACAGTGTGTCAAATATATCAGTAATGTCTTATTCTACTTTATCCATATGGATGATTATTTTATTATTTAAATTTACATATGCCCTTACATCTTTGAGTTTGTTTGACATTTAAAAATTGAGGATGTATTTCAGTGGTAGAGCATTTTCCTAGCATGTGCAAGGTCTTGGGTTCAATCTCCAGTACTGCTCCTAATGAAAAGTAAATCTTAGAGCTATACTTTAAGTAGTTATACTTCAGAGGTCAACAATATATACATTTAGAAAGAATGAAAAAAGTCAAATGGGTACTTAAGACTTGTAATAAAATTTCTCCAACTCCATCTTACATAGATTATTTTAAGTTCTGTGTCTCAAGTAGCTTATATGGAAGTGAAGTTGGTTAGAGAACTTAAGATGTGGGTTTGATGACAAACACTCTGCTGTTAAGGATCCATATACAAATTTGAATGAATTTGTTTCATGATGTTAAGAAAAAGAACATAATAAAACAACATGATAAATGCTATCAAGGGAGTATTTACAGGTTGCTATAGAAACACAAAGGAAGAAGGTTTCCTAAAATAAAGATTTTGATTTTCAAGTACAGCCTTAAAGTGGGAGTAGACATTGTCCAAGGGTAAAAGGCATGCAAATGAGTATCTTCTACAAAAGCATAAGAGTATGAATTATATTTTACCCTTGGGGAACCTCTAGCATTCAAAAGGAAACACCATAAAGAAACCCTGAGGGTCATACTAAACTCCTCATTTCCCTCAAGAACTAACAGAGGTGGTGGAGGATTTTAAGCAGCTAGGTGACAAGACTGTACAAAGCAACCATGGACTGAAAGGAGAAGCAAAGAAAGGGAAAGTAGTAGTTATCATATGAATGTCAGCAAGAAGTAATCTGAGTGAGGACTAAAAGCCAAAACAGTAAAAGCAAAGAGAGGAGGACCTCCTACAGAGATAGCTAGAAGTAGGGATGGTGAGAGACTTGTTATTGATTAGCCATGGAAATAAGTGAAAGAGGCGGTCTGTAATGACTGAAGTTTTTGACCCGGGGTCCTCAGGAGATAGTGCTGCCAAGTACTGAGGATAGGGAAGGTAGGGAAGAAGCAAAATTCAGTCTTGGATATGCTGCATTGAATTATGCACAGAGCATTTCAGCATTTCACCATCAGGACAACTGAAATACAGGTTTGGGGTTCCCACAGATGAAGAGGAGATCCAAGAGAGAAATACCGACATCAAATACAGTGAAAGCAGGTTATACTGTGGGGGAGGGACATACAAAGCAACAAAGAAATAATCTTATAAATGTGTTAGAAACAATCGCATGAAAGAAAAAAAACATTTGAATATACATATCTTAGGGTTCATTTTCCTAACATCACCTTATCTGACCTTTTCTGCTTGACTCAGACATATACTAGATATTGCAAATAAGGGAAACCACAACTTGGGTGCGGGGGTGGGGGTAGCGGGGAGGATTGGGTGGGGGGCAGGGGGAGGATGGGAAGGGGAAACTAAGGAGGAGGCTACAATGCTTGATAAGAAATGTACTCATTATCTTGCCCATGTAATTATAACCCCTCTGTACAGTATTTTCTCAATAAGACAATAAAAATAACCCAAAAAAGAGAGAAATCAAGAATGACAGCACAAAGTCCAAAGGGAGAAACAGCTGATCTATGGCAAGGCAGGGACTTCTTACTTTTGGGGCAACGAACTATCACATTGCTCAAGTAGAGTGATAACGTTGCTTATTTCAGCTTTACTGACCAATGCTGTTTAAAAAGTATCACTATTAAGTGGTACTTCTGCTTCTCATTCCATGTATTTCTTTATATTTTGTTTAACACTGCACCATCTTCCTGGTAAATATAACATCAAAACACCAGTGGTTCTTTTCAGAAGTCAAAGAGATAAAAAAAAAATCAAAAAGATTCACAGGAATATCTACCAGTACCACTGATAAACTCAGTAATAATTAAAAGAAAAGGTAGGACTTTTATTTCTTGGCATTAAATGCCAAATACTTTTTTAGGTTAGTTTTGCACCAACTGTAGACCTGGTGGCTCCTTTCTGCAGTAACTAGGAAGAGAATAACACTGAAGACTTCTGGGAGCTCCCTGCCTCCTCCCATCCCTCTCCCCTCCCCCCCCCCAACTTGCATTCAGTGAAGAATAAAGAATAGGCTAGGTGGATGTAGAATTTAATTCATTGTCATGTTTCCATCTTTCTGTTCAGTGTCTGGAGTTCCAATGGTAATGGTATCCTCCTTGAGGATTTAACAGTGAGTCTAAAGAGTCTAAAGCTGTGGCGAATGGTATCAACACTGGAGCATGACTTTCGTTACTGTGTTCTTCATAAGAAACCATCAAACACTTAAAAAATTCATGTAACAATTTGCAGTAAGAAAACTCATAGTTCTTGCTCTATTAATCATTTACACCTGTACCTTTCACTGGAACATCCCAAGTGAAATAAATATTACTATGATGTATCCATTTCTGAAGATGAGAAAATAGGGGTACAGAAGTGTAGTCATCAGACTACACTTGGAGCAAGTAGCATTGTTGAGAGACAGTCCTTTCTTCTTTCTCCTACATCACACCATCTCCTGTATGGAACCAACACGTTGGGTTTGTGGGATGATGGTAACCTCTTTGCATACTTGTTTATTTGGTGATATAGAAAAAAGTAGGCAGTACAGCAGGAAAATGATCCTACTCTACTGGTGACAGACAGTTTCTGTTTGGCCTAGTGGCTTGGCCCTCATTAAGGAAAAGAGGAACTTCTTTGGGATAAGGAAGGGTTTTATGAAATGTAAGGTTTTGTCTTAACTGGTTTCTTTTCAAGATGGAATTAAGATTCACCTCAGACTGTTCAAAAAAGGTGGGGGAGTGGAGGGTATTTTGAGATTACTTGTGCTGCCTTATTTCAAAGTCATTTCATGTAAATTCATCTTACCTATTCAAGCTAGCTGGTCCCAAGCAACCTGTGAACCTGAGCTCAACCAATCTGAGCAGAGGGGCCTGCTATGTTAGGGATAGACAGAGGAGCAGCCTGCTTACTTGGTGTGCTTGTTTGCCAGATTTAATTTTACATTGCTCAGACAATTCTTATTTTTGTATCTATCATGGTGGTTCTTGCAGAGCATATGTGTAACACCTATTGCACAGGAACCCCAGACAGAGATGTAGGACACAACCTTGCAGAGAAGATGACAACCTAGTTATCAAAAGACTTGTGGCCTTCAGACTGTAAAAGGAAACATCTTCTCATACCTAAGGAATCATGAGAAGACTGTGAATGGGGCACAACACACCTACTTGGGGGTGTTAGCTATCATTTCTCTTGGCTCCATCATTATTTATTTGAGGCCTGGGATGAAGAGTCCCCAGTATACATTCCAGCATCGTCACCTGCATTCACTGCAGATGCCACTCAGTGTTTTGGACATACTTTCTGATGGAAGTATAAATGGTGCATCCCTCCCCATGAAGCATCTAAGTGGACTACTTAAGCATCCCTGTTTAAGGCTGATGATCTGAGCTACTTGGTGCTGTGTATCAGCAGTATGAGATCTGACCTGGCCCGACTCCAAGCCCTGTCACTCTTTAGGTGAGTTACTTAGTCAAGCTTCTCCAAGTGTTCAGGTTTCTCATTTATCCATAGTGTAAAGTGAGATACTACATTGTAGCATGGATTACTGAAAGGAGTAATGTGAGACAATAAGTATGAATCCTTAGCTCACAATAAACAGTAAATATCTACCTTGTTACTGAAACTACCTAAAGCCCAATGTAAAAGGAAGAGTAAGTGATTTTGAAGAGACAGGTAAGAGTGCACTTAATATTAATATTAAAATTGACAATCAGATAAACTTAGTAAAAATGAACTGGGTTTTCATCGATAACTCTTAAGTTTTTATTATATACTCTCTCCTTTAAGTAATCCTTTACTTGTAGAAAAGGAGTCTTGAGAACAACTCACATTTGGAAGATAAATTGTTTGACTTACCCTTATGGCTTTTAAAGAAGTGATTTATCTCGATTAATATAAACAAATGAAGCTAAAAATGTGATACTCAACCCAACAGGAAATCCTTACTTGGAAAGATTTTATGACAAATACTTGGGAAGTAATTGGTCACTTTAATATCAAGGAAAGTAAAAGAAAGAATACAGCCAACCCAAGGGCATGTTGCTTGGCTAAAAAAATAATACTGGGACCTGTCCAAGGAGGAGTTACCAACAGCCTTCCTGGCCTGGTTTTGGACTGTAAAGGATATTTTTATGCCCTTTTTGTATTATAATGAGAACATGCTGAGAGTGGTAGGTAATGAGGTTCAACCCAAGTTCTATATTTTTGGAACATTCTTTGATAAAGAAACTGAGATCCTAAAATAAAATAATTTCAGGAAAAAGTTCACTGACTCCGAGCTAAAAATCATTCATGGAAAAAACAGTGCTTAAATCACACAAATAATACAATATAATGATACAATATATGTATTCTATGGTCAGAAATACATAGATAAATGTTCTTGAGCAATTTTGGCTCTCAGAATAATTTTTTTCAATAGACTTCTGATGTTGATTGCCATGAAATGCTTAAGATTTAGGCTTTATTGGAAAGCAGTCTGGAGGGTCCTCAGAAAACTAAATATTGACCTCCCTTATGACCCAGTCATACCACTTCTAGGCATTTATCCTGAACAACAAGAACCAGTATACAAAGACACATGCACCTCCATGTTTATTGCAGCACTGTTCACAATAGCCAGGATATGGAAACAACCCAGATGTCCCACCACAGATGAATGGATCCAAAAAAATTGTGGTATCTATACACAATGGAATGTTATGCACCCATTAGAATGGACAAAATAATGGCATTTGCAGGGAAATGGATGGACCTAAAAGAAATCATGCTGAGCGAGGTAAGCCAAGTGCAAAGAGATAAACGGCACATGGTCTCCCTGATAAGTGGATGTTAAATTCAAAATGTTAGGTGATACGACAAAATTAACAGGACTTAAGAAACAAAGGACTTCCACTCATCTGGTCGAATCACTACTAAATAACCCCATGCTGCTGATCACATATATGTTATATCTGTGCACACCAGAGGATGACACAGAGCTAGAGGGAATCAGGGAAAAACATACAACAGCGGGACTCATCAGCTGCACTGGACATTGACAAAATGAACTAAGCAACTCAATGGCAGCAATGGGAGGGAGGGAACAAGTGGGAAAGAGGGAACAACTGATGCAAAACAAATAAAATGTACATATCACCCAATGTGGAAGAAATAACTATGTCAAAGCTCATAGAACTCATAAATATTATAGTCCACGATAGACAATTTGCTCCATGAAAGTTAGAATGTGTTTGTGACTTTAACTAAGCTCACTATCCCACAATACTGTGAAATTTGGGAAATTATGTAACCACTTAATCACAATAAAAAATTTGAAAAAATTTAAAAAAGATGATGTTAAGCAAAATGAACCCCAAAATAGGGACACAAGAGATTTTATTTTTGTTGCTCTTGTTTTTAATGTCCTTATAATGTACTATGTGATTTTTTTTGTTTCTTTTGTATGTTCTTCCCCCATGGTATAACCCCTGTTTTCACTGTATTTGATTCCAGTACCCTGTATCTTATATATACATTTTTCTAATTTGGGGTAGGGAAGGGAAATAACAAAATGCTGAAACAAGGATACAAGCTGACCCATTTTAACAATGAGATGTACAACATATGATGTTGGGCTGGGAAGGTGGTTCAGTGGTAGAGTGCTTTCCTTGCATGCATGAAGCCCTGGGTATGATTCCTTAATACCACACACAGAGAAAAAGCTGGAAGTGGTGTTGTGGCTAAAGTGGTAGAGTGCTAGCCTTGAGCAACGGAAGCTCAGGGGCAGTGTCCAGGCCCTGAGTTCAAGGACAGGATCCACCAAAAAAAAAAAAAAAAAAGACAAGATGTTGAAAACAAACTTGGGGGAGGAGTTGGGGAGGTGGGGAGGGAAGGGATGGTAGGAGAAAAACAAAGGAGGGGATAACAGTGCTGGATAGGAAATGTACTCATTACCTTATTCATGTAACGATAATCCCTCTGTATAGTATCTTTACAATAAAAAATATATATTGAAAAAGATTTAGGCTTCAAAAAAATACAGCGTATGCTCATTTCTAAAGCATTTACAGGGGGCCAGGCATGAGTGTATATGGTTGTTATACTAGCTTCCCATCTCCCAGGGAGGTGGAGATAGGAGGATCATGGTCTAAAGCCAGCCAGGTAAAAACCGGAAGCCCTATCTGAAAAACAAGTAAAAGCTAAAGGACTAAGGTGTGGCTCAAGAGGCAGAGTGCTTTCTCAGGAACCTGAGTTCAATCCCCAGTACTAAAAAAAATTATAATTCACTTTAAAAATACACAATTAAAATATGAGTAACGGTCTGGAAATTAGAGGCCCATCTCTTATAGATGCCTATGCAAGCATCTATATAATCATATCACTGTTGGTTAGGCACTGGGACTATAATGATGGATAAAATAGAGTCCTCCTAAGGAGCCTTCAGTTATAGATCAGGAAAAAAAACTTTGCTTTGAATGGTTTGCATTGAAGGGCTTCTCAGATATCTTTATCTTTTGCAGTCTAGGTCTCAAGTATAAGGTATGTTTTAAAGCAGTAGAAGCCATGCAAGCAGGGATGCTGGAGGACGGAATTTTTCCTGCACAACTGGTATGAGCCTAGCTCGTAAGAGGCTTTCTGAAAGTGATTTTGAAATACTATGTTTAAGAGTTTAAAGAATAATTAAATTTTCACTCTCAGAACAGTTCTGAAAAGAAAAAAAATGAAGGCTTTTGTTAGGTTCAGGTGGCTCACAACTATAACCTTAGGTACTCTGGAGACTGAGATCTGAATCACAGTTTGAAGCCAGTTGGGGCAGAAAAGTCTGTGGGACTCTTATCTCTGTTTAACCACACAAAAGCCAGAGGTGGAGCTGTGGCTTAAGTGAGAGAGCCCAGCTTTGAGTGAATAAAGCTAAAAGACAGCACCCAGGTTCTTAGTTCAAGACCCAGTACCCACCCACCCACACACACACACACACACACACACACACACAGAAGAGTAATAACATGGATAAACAAAATGTTTTTACATCTGTATAATGCTAAAAACTTAGAAAGTGAAACATAGAAACATCAAAGAATGATTAAGCAAGTTACACAGGGCAGCTGCTGTATTTACATAGAATTTTTAATTGATCAAGGCTTATGTTGAAATTAGTAATGACAGACTAGGAACTCAGCTAAATTTATAAGATACATTTATCTCCTATTCACAAGTACACTATTGTTTTTATTTTATTTGGAAAGAAAATCAAAATGTTTGGAAATTGTAACCTAAGATTTTTGTCCAGTGACATTCAGGTGTCAGACCTCAGTAAGTCCCTTTACTTCGTGTTCTTTTTGCATGAGTCATTTTGAGGCCTTCCATATCTAAAGTGATTTGAAAGCTACTTTGTCATGATTGACAAGAAAATAGAGTTTAGAAACTCATTCTGAAATCTCGGTATTTTGATATAAATGACATGAATTACAAATGACTAAGAGTCACACTTCAGTTTTAGAATATTAAATATAGAGATGTAACCACTGCCTATTTGTTATGTCATTTTAAAAAATCCTCAGAGGATTAAAATTTTGTAATAATTTTTCTCATCCAAAAGGTGAGGGTGTTATGTGGGAAGTCTTTGAATATCTAAATTTTGATGGGTAAGTGTTTACAAAAATTCTATCATGATTAAGTTATATTCCTGAAACTTTATAAATGTTATAGTGAAAGAAAAAACTGCCAGATATATCTCTTTGCAGGGTGCAATGTTAGCTTTCAGAATTTTAGAGAGCACCTTTCTCAAATTCACCGTAAAACTGCAAGGCAGATATACTTCTAGTTTAAATCTAGTGGTAATATTCAAAGTCTGGTAAGCATTATCAGCTGAAATGGCATGATGAGTTCGAGGTATCATATGAAATAGCTTATCAAAGGTGAGTCTGTAGCTTGATGCATATGCTCATTCATAAAAGGATTAGGATTGAGAACCGTATAGGATTTAGTGGTAGCCATTGAGCAAGCTGGTGTCTCTTCTTTCATGCACCTCTTTCTACTCCCTCTCCCCATCATCTGACAAACCAATATGGCTGAGATAGAGAACTTTACTAAGTTGAAATGGAAGAAATGCAAAGGAAAGCTCCCCTGCCTTCAAAAGAATCAACCGAACAAGAGAAGCAGGGGACAAATCACTATGAGGTGGGTGCCACTGAGGTGAACTATCCCTTCACAAGCCTTATCTTCTTATTTTACTGCTTTTCGAGGTTCAGCGTTGTAAGATCAAAGAGGTCAGATAAAGTGTATGAGGTGAAGTTTCCCATTACACATCTGAATTGAGAACTACTGATGAGGAAGGCCCGGCCTTCCTCTGTGCCTGGCAGGGAAGCAAAGAACTTGCACATTGGAAAAGGAAAAAAAGTTGAAGGAGGAAGGTAACATCTAGAGGAAGGCAAAATCCAAGCTGGATCTAAGTTGAAAAATACAGTTTAATCAGAGTGTCATTGTTTTTGTTCAAATGATTTTTTTATGTAGAATTAAAAATATGAATAAAAGCCGGGTGCTGGTGGCTCACGCCTGTAATCCTAGCTACTCAGGAGGCTGAGATCTTCGGACCAGGCTGAGATCTAAGGATCACGGTTCAAAGCCAGCCCGGACAGGAAAGTCCATGAGACTCTTATCTCCAATAAACCACCAGAAAACCAGAAGTCACACTGTGGCTCAAGTGGTAGAGTGCTAGCCTTGAGCTGAAGAGCTGAGGGACAGTGCCCAGGCCCAGAGTTCAAGTCCCACAACTGACAACAACAACAACAACAAAAAGAATAAAGTTTAAAAACCTAAATAAAAATAAAGGTGATAGGTAACAGTCAATGATACAACAACCTACAGTTGAAATTTCGCTTTTTAAAAATATGCAGTATTTCAGAAATGGTAGGGCAAATGGTGAACTAATTCAGCAGCAAAACCCACTAGACACTGTTGGAAATGACCCATATAACTTTGGGGGGAGGGAAGTCAGGAAAAACTGGGAGAGAATGAGGGAAAGTATGACAATGTTCAAAAGGAAATGGACTCATTACTCATATAACTGTAACCTCTCTGTACATCACTTTTCCAATAAAAATTTAAAAATGCAATATTTATACCAAAAATTTAATACTATTACTAACTTCAAGACTGAATTTTATTTAAAATTAGAAGAGATTTTATTAAAAATAAGAATGAAAGACCAAATTTGAAACAGATCAAAGAAATGTAAAGTCTCTGATGAGCTCATGCCTGATGGAGGTGTCTCCACTGTTAATTTCCAGGGGACCCAAGCAGCCTGGATAGTACTGCTCAAACCATGCAGTCCTGCCATCACAATCCTCTTCCTCCTCCCACAATGGATCTTTCTAAGGGGTGTTAATACGAATCAGAAGTATTGGGGTGCTGGTGCTTCACACCTGTAATCCTAGCTACTCAAGTGGCTAAAATCTGATGCTTGGGGTCAGAAGCCAGCCCCAGCAAAAAAAGTCCAGGAGACTCTTACCTCCAAAGTAAAAGAGTGGCTCAAGTAGTGGAGCACCAGCCTTAAGTGAAAAAGCTAAGGGGTCAGTATCCAGACCCTGAGTTCAAAGGCCAAACTGGTATACATACACACATATCCAGACTCACAGTTTAAGTCCCAAACTGGAACACACCACACACACACACACACACACACACACACACTAGAGAGAGAGAGAGAGAGAGAGAGAGATTGAGAGAGAGGAGAGAGAGAATAATCACACGTTACTAACTACAAATTCCTTCCTTCTACTGTTCAAGTTGTACACTAAATATGGAAAGGAGATGTTTATTTATTAAACATTTACAAGTGCCTACCATGAGTTATCTTTTCAATGATCCTATGAAGGATCATTAAATACTTACTATAGAATTACTTCCATGGAAAAGGAGTTATTCAGTGTTTTGTAGAGAAGCAAAGTGACCCCATGGAGAGTTAAGAGTGACATGGCAGGTGAGGCAGAGATCAGAACATCTGAACATAAAGCAGTCTGACTTAGACACACATGGCTTTTGTACCCTATTTGCAAGTGGATTATGAAATGCTGCAGGGCAGGTGACAGTGACAATAAAATGAGCCAGATAAGGGGACCTCAGACACGAAGGATTGTCATCAAGATTGAAAGTCCTAGTGAATGCATTTCCAAACTTGATGCTTCTACTGGCTCCTTCATAGCCAACTTAGCAAACAGAAGAATGGAGATTGACTGTGCCCGGCTGGATATCTATAGACTTTAGGGAAATGGGAACACTATACCTGCTCCTTCCTTCTCAGAAAATAGACTAGGTAGCCAGCTCCCAGAGAAGCTGGAACTGTTTCTTTAAAGTTGTTGGAGGACTCCAAGTGAAGCCACGCTGGGTTTCTGGTCATGTGAGAACAAGTTAGGAAGAAAAGCACATTATTATGAATCAAAGCTGAAGCAGAATTCTGCCTTCCAGACAGAGGCCCCAGCACTGTGGGAAGGCATGTGAATGGAAAGAGAGCGTGGTGTGCACAGTTTTCCAGGCCCACATCCTCTCTGCTCAGCATGGGCTGGAGCCAGCAGTATTGAGATGCGACATGCAGCCATACACCAAAGATTTAAGAATAGGAAAGTAGAACTGGAGACGAAACAAAATGAAACATCTTTCTTCCCCCATCACCACCACCACCCCTAACAACAACAACCCTCAGAAAAGAGCTGTAGAGCAAACTATGGCACTGAAGATTACCTTAAGATAGTAAGGGAGTAGAATCTGGAAGTACTGGAAGGATGGAGGAAGGACTGGGCTGTTTTGAAGCAATGGTCCTGAGAGGAGAGGTCAAGGAGCCTGGCTGACAAGGATCTGGCTTTGGCTCTGGCAGCTTTCTTAAGCTGGATAGGGCTGGGCCAAGGAAGGCCACAGTAATGTAAAATATTCCTCTTTTTCCTTTCTCTCAGGTTTTCTAGTGCAAGAGACTGTACTCAATGTGAGAGTAACCGAGAGGAGGAATGCTCCTTCTAATTCGGTCCCATTCCTAGTCATTAAAAACCATTATTCACAGTTACACACAAATTATTGGAAGTGAAATTGTGATCCAAATTCTCTCCAAACTATCTGTAGTGTCTTCCATGTGACCAGACACTACTTTGATAGAGCCCATAAGGCTTTGAGGCTGCCTGGCACTCTTCGAGAGATGACATGGGGATGGTTGGTTAGGGGTGAAAGGCAGTTTGCTTCCTTGCAGCTTTAAGATTTAGGGCTTGATCACTCACTTTCCAGTGACTTAGCAGAAAAGTGTTTCAGGCAGCCAAGTTCCCTGCTGGAATTCTCCGTGGGGCTGGAGGAGATGTGTGAAACAAAAGCTGTGTACCTTTGCTTGAGACAGGTGTGAAAAGGTGAGGAGCAGTAGGCTGGGACTGGAGCCCTCAGACAGCATCTGCCTGGTGTCTTGCTCTCAGAGGGGAGCTTCCGCCATTGTCACTCAGTCTGCAAGGTCACAAACCACCCTAGAGAAGTCTCTTCCAGCCAATACTGCTTGATGGTGCAGGAAGAAAGTACCTGGAAAACTTGCATGGCTTTCTCTAAGTGTGCTACTGCCACACAATGGCAAAGTCAACAGCTTCCAGGGTGCTTTGTGGAAGTACGGTCCAGTGCTAAACTCCCAAAGCCATCTATTTTCTTATAATCCCTATGAGTTTATCCCTAATGCTTTTTATCAAGATGCTTCTTGAGACTCCATGGGTATACACTGCCTTTTAAAAGCAATGATTACTTCTAAAATAAAATCTCTTTCCTCATGCACAAGTAAGTATGAAATTAGAGATTCTTACTGAAACAATGGTTTTATACCATTTCACATATTACACATTATATAAATGGCAGTGTATTCCCATCATGTTTTCAGATGTACAAATAGAAGAGGATAAAATTAATTTTTAAAAATCTCATATTTAATTGATACAAGAGATAAATACTTGATAGGTGGGAGGCTAGGATGGTAACAGAGGACCCTGTTAACTAGAATGATTTGTGAAGGCCTATGACATTCCAAGGGAAACATACATGCTACCTATTTGATGAAGAAAATGTACATATTATGTATTTGAAGAAGGAGAATGAAGGCAATATCTGTTTCATTAAAAAATTGGCTAATGTTATAATTCCTTAACATTTTCTGTAGATCTCTATATTTTAGAAGTCACTTTTGCTATAATGCGTACTCAAACAGATAAATTTGAAATGGTCTATTAGAGAGAGAACAGACTTTGAAATTAGGTAGATCTTAGTTTGAATCATGGCCTTATCACTCACAGTTTGATTTTGGAAAGGTAATTTAGTCTCCCTGGACTTCAGCAATCTTATCTGTAAAGGAGATAATACATCTTCCTTTAAACAATTTAATAAGGATGAAAATGAGCACCATCTCAACGGAGCAAACATTTGGTAGAATTGGCAATAGAACAGGTTGACAAGCAATGATGCATAACTACTTTGAAATATTAAAGGGAGCTAGATCTTTAACCAAGATAACATATATTACATACATTTTTGAAACGCATGTATAACTACTGAAGTGTTGCATGGTTTAATCAGAAGAAAATAAAGCCTTTTATAATATAGACTCACAAGTTCTTCTGAGAACAATTAACTTTGGAAGCAAAGAGCAACAGAAGGCAGTTGTAGACATCCCCATTTTTGATGAGTAACAGAGAGTACTTTGCACAGATATGGTGGCTATGTAACAATGGCAAATGCAAATGTAGATCCATGACTCCTGTTCCAGAAAAAGAGAAAAAAGCAGTCTTCTGCTTAGAAAATATGTAAACTAAAGAAAACTTTATTATTTATTGTTTACTGAGATAAAATAATTCATTGTATTTCCCATATATATGTAGAATGTATTTTGATCAAATTTTTACTCTTTTTTGAATCCCTCTCTATTCTTCCTCTTCATTTCTAATAGTTTGTAGTAGGTCTCATGTTAGTATTGCTCCCCCTACCCCGCCCCGACATATGTATACACAACAATCAGTACTTCAATCAATGTACTGTAATCATTTTTTCCTTTCCCCATTCCTCCCCCGCAAAGTCCATTTTTAGCAATTATGCCATATTATGTTTTCCTTAGGTCTAGATTCTGCACATGAGCATAAACATGTGATATTTATCTTTGCAAGCAAGTAAAAGCCCATTTTAACCTGAGTAATTTACCAGCATTTTAGTCCAGTGACAATCTCTTGTCATTATGACTTGACCTTACTGAAGAGTAGAGAAATCATAAACTGAAAATTCTCCACAAGTGAAAAAATACACATTCTTTCCTGATAATTTAACTCTCAGGCATATGGTTCTTGTTCACACATTCATCCAAAGCAGAGTGTCAAAAATAAAGCATCCGAGTGCAGATAACTTGAGACTTAACGCTTTGGGACTCCAAGTGAAAAATAAAGCTTTGAACAATGATTCTTAGATTCTGTGGTCTGGATATGGTTTCAGCTTGATCCCCATACCGTCATGTAGTGGAGCTTAGGCCTCAGTATGGTGCTTGACAACCTAATTATATCCCGCTCTACTCCACCTCTTAGACATTCCAAAGCAGTGGTAAGGAGGGAAAGAGGATAGACAAGATTCAAGAGTAATAGAGGAGAGTGCTATGGACCTTCTAAGGGGTGGGTTGAATGGGAGGTAATTAGGTTATTGAGGACACCGAACCTGGAAGGAATTGATGTAATACTTGTATGATCCTGAGATCACTTGAGTATTGTTTTTTTTTTAAAGAGGAGAGAGAGAGAGAGAGATAAGACTGAGCTGGATGTTAGTGGCTCATACATATCTGTAATCCTAGCTACTCAGGAGGCTGAGATTTCCAGGACTGAGGTTTGAAGCCAGTCTAGGTAGAAAAGCTGGTGAAATGTCTCCAAAATGACCAACAAAAATCTAGGCTGGAGGTGTGGCTCAAGTAGTGGAACAGCAGCCCAGCAAGGAAGCTAGCACTAAGTTCAAAACTCTAGTGCTGCTAATGTGTGTGTGTGTGTGTGTGTGTGTGTGTGTGTGTGTGTATAATTAAAAATTAGAGTTGAGGGTGGTGTCTTTCTGTGTCTCCATTTTCACACTCCCTCTCATACACATTCCTGTCATGATTCCAACCATGTGACACAAATATGGCAGGAGAACCCTCCCCAGAGCTACAGCCATGCTGTTTAGATACAAGGCCTCAGATATTTGGCTACAATAATGAAAAACAGATTAATATTCTTGGGTACATATGGAATAAAGATGAGCTTCACCTATAGGTAGACAAAGAACAAATTCTGGATCTGCTGCTCGCTTATTCTGTGAGCAAGTAATTTGATGTTTGTAATTCGCATAGTCTTATCCATATGATAAACTAATAGTTTGCTAAAAAGATGAGCGATTGGGCTGGGATGTAGCTCAGTGGCAAAGCACTTGCCTAGCAAGTGCAACGTCCTGGGTTCGATCCCCAGTACCAAAAAAGAAAAGACAAAAAAAATACAGTTAAAAAAAAAACCCAAACAAAAAGATGAGCGATGCCATGCTGTGGTAGCTCATGCCTGTAGCCCTACCTACTCAGGAGGCTGAGATCTGAAGATCATGTTTTGAAGCCAACCCAGGCAGAAAAGTCCATGAAACTCTTGTCTCAATTAACTAGCAAAAAGCCAGAAGTGAAGCTGTGGCTCAAGCGAAGGAGCTCAGGGACAGCAGCTAGGTCCTGAGTTCAAGCCCCAGGACCAGTACACATATACTAAAAAGGTGAGTGATAATAAAGATAAGTCAAAGAAAAATAGCAATATTACACATACAAATTAATGAGAGCTTACAGTGTGAGAGGCCTTGGGCCAAACATTTTATATTCATGAGTATATTGAATCTAAAGAAGTTCTCTTCAGGTAGCCTGGCTCATAGATGGATGAATGGAAGCTAAAAAAGACTAAGTAGGATGTAAACTTACCTGACTACATATAGAACTTGCTTATTCTGTCATGTGTGTAGAAGACCCAGTACTTATACAAAAAAGTCTCTGACATACATAATAAAACATACAATGAGATCATGAGCTGATTTCCATTCAATGTTTTTTGAAAACCACGTAACTCATATGTTTTTGAAAGCAAGCAATCTCTCCTATTATAAATGCAATGTTTACATTCCTATTTAGAAATAAACAACTATAAAAAAGGTAGAAAAAAGTTCTTTTTTTTTGTCGGTCATGGGGCTTGAACTCTGGGCTTGGACACTGTTGTGCTCTTCAGCTCAAGGTAAGTGCTCTACCACTTGAGCCACAGTGCCACATCTGGTTCCCTAGTGGTTTATTGGAGATAAGAGTCTCATAGACTTTCCTGCCCAGGCTGGCTTTGAAACGAGATCCTCAGATCTCAGCCTCCTGAGTAGGTAGGATTACAAGTATGAGACACCGAGTGCCCAGCAGAAGAAACTTCTTATAAGCTTAGACCTAGGTAAGATTCTTATAAGCTTATCACCTAGATAAGATTAGCTCTATTTCCTTTAAGATAAAATGTTTTAAATAATTTTTGTTTTCCCACATTAATACTGTATTAAATTTTGAGAACAGGATTTTTTTCCCTCCAGTCCTGGGGCTTGAACTTTGGGCCTAGGTGCTGTCCCTGAGCTCTTTTTTGCTCAAGACTCCTGCTCTACCACTTGAGCCACAGTTCTATTTTTGGCTTTTTCTGTGATTACCTGGAGATAAGTCTCATGACTTTCTTGCCTGGGCTAGCTCTGAACTCCAATCCTCAGATACCAGCCTTCTAGGATTACCGGCATAAGCCACTGATACCTAGCTAAAAACAAACATTTCACTGTGAGAATGTACCATGATATATTTAAAAATTATCCTACCTTTGGACAATGCTTCTGCCTTTTTAGATCTTGTAATTTTATTAATAAACTCATTCAGCAAATGCTTATTGAACATCTACCATGTACAATTCACTAGGCATTGGGCTATGGTCATGAATAAAAAGGACAAAAAGTCTCTGCCTTCATGGAGTTTACGATACAATGGGAAGAGGTAGACAACAACAAATAACATGGTGTGTTAGAAAGCATTAAATAAGGGGATTGGGGAGTGTAGGTGGAAGGCTTTTGTGAGAAGGGAACATCTGAACTAAGACTTGAAGCGAATATGAAGCAAGGAAGAGCGTCTGAGCATAGAGATCAACCCAGCCATGGAATTGTTCTTACGAACAGTGGAGGAAGATGGTGAGGGAAGGAGAAGAAGAAGAAATGGGAGCTGAGGAGGTGAGACAGAACAAGATACTACATCACACTGAGGGCCTGGCCCACCATTGTGAAGACTTAAGTTTTACCTCTGAGTGAGACAGCAGAGAAGAGTTTATACAGGCATGACACCAGATGATTAGCTCATTATGTTTCTTGGGCTTCTGTGTGATTAGCCTGCAGGAGGACAAGGTTGGAAGCATGAAAATCAGTTGGGAGGTTGCTGCAAGAATCTAGATAAAGGACAGTGGGGCTTGAAGATGGGTGGTGGGGCCGGAGGCTGTGAGAAGTAGTCGGATTTGAAGGAAAAGCCAATGGGATGCTTTGATGTATGAAATGGTGATATGAGACCACAAAGGAGTCAAAGATGACAAAGCTGTTGGCTCAAATTACTGTAGGACAGAGAGGTGCTATCCGCTAAAAGGGAAGAGATGAAAGTAGTTGTATAGTGGGGACATTCTCAGGTAGATCGGCTTGTACAAGTAAAGTCTGAGATGCTTGTCAGACATTAAGCAGGATTATCAACAAACAGCTGCACTTATGAGTCCAGAGTTCAAGGAAGAGGTCAAACTTAAAGATATAAATCTAGGAGTCAGCTGCACATAGAGAATTATAAATATGGGGAGGGGAGGATAACTAAGCAGTAAGAAAGTGTGTGTGTGTGTGTGTCCTGGGGCTGGGACTCAGACATAGGTGCTTCCCATGAGCTTTTTCACTCAAGGTTTGTACTTTACTACTTGAGCCACAGCTCTACTTCCAGCTTTTTGGTGTTTAATTGGAGATAAGAGCTCATGGGATTTCTTGCCTAGGCTGGCTTTGAACCATGATCCTCAAATCTCAGCCTCCTGAATAGTTAGGATTACAGGTGTGAGCCACCATCACCTGGCTACTTCTGGCTTTTTAGTCATTAATTGGAGATAAGTCTCTTCATGGACTTTCCTGCCTAGTCTGGCTTCAAATCATAATCCTCAAATCTCAAATTCCTGGGTAGCTAGGATTATGATAGGTGTGAGTCATCAGCATGTGGCTCAGACTTCCTAAATAATTAAATACAAAACCAATCAGAAATCTAACGTTTAAAGGTGCTTTGAGCTTAGTCCTCTAGGTTTGACTCACAGAAGGAGTTGGTAAAGCTTCTTCACTGAGGCAAATAGTTGAAGACTGTTCTGTTCCTCTCACTTCATTCTCAGTGTGCTGATCAAGTTTTTCCTGCCATCTTCTGAGGATCATGACTCAAAACCAGCCCAGGCAGGAAAACCCACTAGGCTCTTATCTCCAATTAAACACCAAAAAGGCAGGAATAGAGGTGTGGCTCAAGTGGTAGAGGACAAGCCTTTGAGTGAGAAAGCTCAAACAAAAGTTGAAATAGCAAACATTAGCAAAAGATGGGATCTGAAGGAAGGAAAGTAAGGGCAAAGGTATCTCAGGGTCAAGCAAAGTATAGGAGGCTGAGATGGAGCCAACTGGAACAGTCCTGGGATGGGGGCAGGGAGCAGCGGGGAGGGGATGAGGCTGGATGAGGAATTCTGCATTGGCTTATGATGTTACATTAATCTTTTTTGCTTTTCTGGACATTTTTTACTTTAATATATGCTGGCACATATTAATTATGTAGGCTCTTGTCTCTTGCCCTGGACATCTTTCCAGTGAGTGAGTTTCCATTAAGTTGCAGCTTCTAAAAAGGAGGGCTTCTTTTTTGTTTTTTGTTTTTGGTTGGTTGTGGGGCCTGACCTCTGGGCCTGGGCACTGTCCCTCAGCAATTCAGCTCAAGGCTAGTGCTCTACTACTTGAGCCACTTCAGGCTGAGGAATTGAACCCAGGGCCTCATGCGTGCAAGGCAAACACTCTACCACTGAGCCACCCTCCAAGCCCTTCTCTCCTTCTCTCCTTCTAAAAAGGAGAAAGTTTATCTTGTTCG
The DNA here is from genome assembly GCF_000151885.1 of Dipodomys ordii. Taxonomy (NCBI): domain Eukaryota; kingdom Metazoa; phylum Chordata; class Mammalia; order Rodentia; family Heteromyidae; genus Dipodomys; species Dipodomys ordii. The sequence continues at coordinate 93,858 of NW_012267444.1, forward strand.
TTTTTGCTGCCTGGCCCATAAGGATGACATGTATTATGCCTGTCCCTTTCTTTCTACCAGTACTGAAACATGTGAAGCTTGACTTTCCCTGAAACAAAACTGATATGATATGAACTATCCAATACACAAACTTCTCCCCACCTTACTCCAATGACTGCTTTTTACTTCTTTCCCTTATAAGCAGACATGTTGAGTTTTCTAAATTTCTCCACCAACTCTATTTTCTCACCTCCCACTTCTCTGCCTACTCCAATCTGGCTTTTCTATTAGTCTGTCCACCAAACAAGCAATGGATGATAAAATTCATGAACCTCTTTCCAACTGTCAAAATAAACAGGCTTTATTTTGCCTGCTTTCTCAGAGAAGTCTAGTCTCTTCTAGAATATATTTAATTTAGAATCACAGAATCCCAACTCTCTTTTACTTTCTCATCTCAGACCAACTTCTCTTTCCCTCCTTGACTTATCTTCCTCTACCAAACTTAAGATGTTGCTTTTATTCAGACCCTTTCTTCCTGTCTAGGCAATATTACTCAATTACAATCCATTCTTCAATGACAAAACATCCTTTGTGAATTAATGAACAAATAACTACTGCCTTCAGTGACCTGGTCTAAGGAAATTAATTTCTCTGTCCTATGCTTATTGCTTCATTTGATCTTTCCCAGTGCTGTCATGCATCTTCTGGATTTTGCTAAATGCTACTAAATCCCATTACCTACTCTGTGTGTACCTAAGCTTTGATTCCACAATATTTATCCCCTGCTCCATTAACTCAGTTTTTGGCTTTGAGAAAAGTTGTTTAGCTCTGGACAACTTTTGATGCTGTTAATTCCTGGTAGACTTCATGGAGGGAGAGAAAACATACTAACACTGACCTGACAGTTGTTTGACATATCATGAAGCTAAATAAAGCATGGAAAGTAAAGCTAATGTGTTGTTTGGGGAGATGTTTTACAGAGCATTTAAATAAGTCCAATACGTAATTTTCCTTTTTGAAAAATATTTCATTGTTTTCCTAAAGCTATCATACTGCTGTGTTTTTGTTTATTTGTACTGAATTCTCCCATATTTCATTTGCTTGAACTGGCTGACTTACTATTATTTTAAATTTTCAAAATACGCAGTTTTAAAAAATTATTTTCATTCATTTTCTTGAGATTCCTACAGAAGTCATGCTATAGTCAGACATTTTCATAGAAAATAAAAAAAGGTAAAAATAATTCTAAATTTTACTTTCTGGGCATAGCTAAAAATACAAATTTTCCAAATTAACATGTTAATTATGCAAAAATATCACTTACTGTCTATGTTTGTTTGCATGGCAAGCAAAAATAATCTTTTTCTATAACCTAACATAATTTTCAGGGCTCTTTGGTTTTAAAATTAATTTATGGAAGTTTTTTCTTCAGCAAAAACACTAGTTTTGATTTAATCATTACAAATGATATGAGTCTACAAGACAAATTTTTCTTTCCTTGTTTTTTGTTTCTTGGTAGGGATAGGAAATTTACTATTCAACTGGCAAATCACATTATTGTAGTTAAAATTATAATTATGTCTGAAGTAAGAAAAAATAATTCTCTGAAACATGACTCATTTTAAATGGAAAGAGCTAAGGATAGAAAAAATTCAAAATCTGAGAACTCTCTCTAAATAATTAGGGCACAGTTCTACTTGTAATAAAAAAGAGATCTTAGGCCTGTATGTTTTTTCAGTGTTTTCATGTTTCAGCTTCATCTTTGGAATCAAACTGTCAACTATTTGGGACTGGGAGCTATCTTGGGGCATTACAGGGTCTCAAAGTGATTGACTGAAACAGCTATGCCATGCAATGTTTAATAACTATGAGCTTCTTGGGCTGGGGTGTGTGTCAAATGGTAGAATGCTTCCACTACCTAGAAAATATAAGGCCCTGAGTTCAAACCCTAGCACCACCCTTAATAAATAAATGAAGTTAAAACAACAACAACAAAAAACCTGGGCCTTGTCAACTTTCTAGAGAAGGGGATCAGAACAAATAGGAACTCCACATTTGTGTGCAGCATAAGTGACTTAAAAAAATGTAACACACAGTACAATATGATTTCAATCCTCATATCATAGGAAATATCAAGTATCATAGAAAACACTGCATATAAAACTGAAAAATGTTAATAATGATTATTTCTGCATTACAGAATAATGAATGATTTTTATCTTGGCCTTATACTGTTTTGCATTTCTCACTCCACACCTCCCCTTCACCCCCACACCCCACCTCCACACATATCACTTGTTTTAAAAAATATGAAGCCAAACATTTTCACAGGAAAAATAACTAAAAAGAGAAGTAAACAGACTTCATTTTTCCTTCTTTGATAGAAACTTGAAAGCTGCTCATCCTTCAGGCAGCTCCCACTTGCCAGTGTTAAGGAGGATGACAGAAAATATCATAGTGTGCGTCTGCCAAGACAGATTTGTGGTTGACATTTCTTCTGAAAATGCCTCCATTAAAATAAGTCGCTGTTGGTGTTGACTCCTGATTTAGTCATTTTGGAAAGTAATGAGTAAGTAGCTTTCAGAAGAGGAATTTTTCAGGTTTCTCGTGAAACTTGATGCTTTGAATGAATATATGTTAGATATGACTGAACATGTGGCAGAAGAGAATTTATCACCAAGCACGTGCCATCTTCCTAAAAACATTTACATGATGCTCTTCAGTAATGAGAGTTACTCGACAAGGGTGAGCTATTATTATTGTGATGCATGACATATTTTGACTAGCCTCATTTCTGTGTTGTGGGGCATAGGGTATGCATTATAGACAGTAATAACTTATAGTGCATTATTTAACTACTTGAATGAGATTTGAATGTTTTAAAATGTCAACTCTAATCCTTCAGTAATCTTTTTTAAAAAGCTAAAAAATTTTGCTAGGGCAATTCTACTCCTGGGCATTTATCCAATAGAACACAAACAAGGTTGCACTAAAGCTACCAGCACAACCATGTTCACTGCAGAACTGTTTACCATAGCCAAGATATGGAATCAACCAAGATGTCCCTCAATGGACAAACAAATCATCCATCAGAAAAAATGGTACTATATCATTCATAAGGAAATGGAAAACTTGGAAAAAATGATATTAAACAAAGTAAGCCAGACCCAGAAAAACATAAGTTGCATTGTTTCCCTTATTTGTGGTAACTAGAATGTACTTATAAATCTCTAAATAAACACACTGGATGGTAAAAGAAAACAAAACAAATCATTGGGAAATGATAAATTATACAGGTCTGTAGGTATTCACACAGAGTGAGACCAAAGGAGGATATTCTTGGATCATATAGGTGCAATAACTTTGTGTATCTAGCCATATAAAATAATATTTATCTAAATCAACTCCAGGAAATGGAAACAAGAGGTTTTTATTTTCTTTGTTGATATTTTAGTTTTCATTTTCTTTTGTCTCATTTGTTTGTTTGTCTGTCTTTGGGAGGGTAAGAGTGGGGCATAGAAATGGTGGGACAAAGGGTGAATAAATGCAGCAGTGATACTCTCTAGGCACTATGCTGAAAATAAACTGTACAATTTGTGGGTGGGGACTGGAGGGAAAAACTGGGAGAGAGCATGGGAAGCAGTGCCACGGATCAAAAAGAAATGTACTCTTTTTCTGACTTACTTTACCCATAACCCCTCTGTACATCACCTTTGCAATAACAATAAATAAAATTTAAAAACAGTAACAACAAAAAACAAATGAAAAACTTGCTAGGATTCAAGCCTTGATTTTTGTGACTTCAATGTCAGTCTGATCCATTCATCACATAACATTTTTCTTAACATATTATTTATACAGTGCTGAATTGATTAACTTTGTTAACTTGATTAAATTGAAAATAACCTGGGTGATTAATAAAAAGGATACCTGTAGAGGTGTCTGTGATGACATTTCCAGAGGTGATTAGATCATGAAGGCTCTGACCTAATAAATGGATTAATATTTTGATAGATTCATAATATAATGGTTTTATTGGAAGGAGCTGGGGGCTGGGTGCAGGAAGAGGTTACTAGGAGCAGGTTATTGGAGGCTGTATCTTGTCCTGATCCTTTCTCTTGCTAAGAGAGCAGCCTCTTCTTCCATGATCTCACTTCCATGATACTCTGCTCAAGTGCATTTGGCCAACCATGGGAGCAAAGTAATTGTTTCCTTCTTTATTCTGATAGGTACTTTGTTTCAGCAGTGAGGAAAGTAGCCAATACAAGTCCATTCTAGCATTTTCACAGTGTGGAGTTTCTCTGCATTAAGCAGGGTTTGAGTGACATGGGCATGAGCACACTATGAGATTGAACATCCTGTGCAACATTCTTGTGGCCTACCGAAATCCTCCTCAGAGAGGAAAAAAGTGGGAGGGGACAAGTCAACAAAAAGAGTGAAAGTAAGATTGGAAAAAGAAAGATGAGAGAAAAATTACCACCTGGGGCCCATAAAGTACCTTGGAGGACTTTTATGGCTGGGGAAAGATTTGGCAACACTTCTTTCAACTGTTAAGCCATGTTCGATTTTTCTCAGTTCATCATTTCATTGGAGCTGTAGAAATCACCTTCTTGAAATAAAAAAAAAATCACTGGAATACAGGAATCTCTCTCTTGTCAGAAATCCAAGGTAATGGATCAGGAGGAGAAGTACATAATACATGTGGTTGCTATAGCACTAAGAATACTTCCGGCCAGTACTTAAGCAATATCATCCAAATAATAAGAATGAGAATAATGGTGTGTGAGGGGTGTTTTACTATGCTGGGTTCTACACTGAATGCCTTAAGTACCTTTTCTCACTCAGTCCTCATTGCCTGTCTATGAGGTAGGTGTTATGAGAGTAGTTGTCACATAGAAGAACTGAGGCCCTGAGAGTTTTACTAACTTGTACAAGCTGGCAAATAATCTATAAACATGATAAACACAACCTCTGTCTCCACCTTCTGAGGTTTTAATCATCTGCTTTGTTTCTGTGTTTTTCTCCTTTAACAGATGGTGCTACTTTCATTCAACTGTGTGGGCTTTGTTTATTTGCTTTTTAAAAAAGATTCTTCTCTTCCTGTTTCCAAAGCCAGGAAGTAATGTTTTCCACTATGCAAGTCAGTATAGAGGTCCCTCAAAAGTTAGAACTAGAACTTCCATATGATTCAGTCATGCCAGTTCTGAATGTATACCTGAAGAAATCAGTGAGTTTACTGTAAAAATACCTAAATATCCATGTTTATCAAGGAACTATTCATCATAGCCTGTCTATAGCGCCTGCCTATAGGATGAGTAGTTTATACACCACAGACTCATAAAAAGTAAGATTAAGCCACGCACCATGGCTCACACCTATAATCTTATCTGCTCAGGAGGCTGAGATCTGAAGATCCAGATTCAAAGCCAGCCCAGGGAGGAAAATCTGCAAGATTCTTATTTCCAGAAGTGGAGCTATGGCTCAAATGGTAGAAAACCATCCTTGAGCAAAAAAGCTCAGGGACAGTGTCCAGGCCCTGAGTTCAAGCCCCAGTAACTATCATACACCCATAGAAAAAATAGGTTACTGTATAAAATATCCTTAAAAAGCTTTACTCAGTCATAAAAAAGGATGAAATTATGTAATTTTCTGGAAAATGGATAGAATTGGAAATCATCATGTTAAATGAAATAAACCATCCTACAAAGACAAGTAGTGTATGTGTACAAGTAGTGTATGGGAAACCTAATTAGACAAAAGAAATAAAGATCATGAAAATAAAGAGGGGGACTACTAGGGAGGTAGAAGGAAAAGAGAAAAGGGGGAGATGAGATGGGGCTGATAAGAAATGGCAAAGGAAAATATGAACATAATCAAAGTAATTACATACATGCATAGAACTATCATAATAAAGCCCACCTGAATACTTAGTATATGCTAGTAAGAATAAATCCTCATTTTACCCAGCAAATATTACTAAACATCTCCTATATGCTAGCCAGTTTCTTGGAGTTTGGGATATAATGGTCAAAATAACTACTTGATACTTTCCATTACTGGGCTTTTGTTTTAGTGACGTTGCCCAATGTTTCTGAAATTTGCATTATCTGAAGAACAGCAAATTAATTTCTGGGAGAGTAGAACATAAAAGAATCAAAATTTAATGTGCAATTTAAGACTTAAATTTTGAGAGACGTCAGGCCTAAAGAAGAAAATATGTTTGTGGCAATAAAGGAGAGAAATTTTACAAGCTGTTTCTTAACACCAACTTCAGAGATGTGAGCAAAAGTTTCCAAGCTGAAACATATTTGTTGGATTTCCTTTCTATTCTCTTTTCTGACATACATAGAAAATATACAATGCACTTACTGAGGGTCATCATATAATTGAAAATTCACTACTACTACTACTACTATACTAGTATATACTATATATAAACATATACTGAATTTAAGTTTACAGGCTCCAAGCCAGGGCTCAAAAGTAAACATTTAAAGATGATCAAAAGAAAGTAGTAAAATTATGTGGATAGTTATTAAGAAAGACTCATAAAAAGTAGGATTAAGCCAGGCACCATGGTTTACATATATAATCTTAGCTGATCAGGAGGCTGAGATCTGAAGCTCCACATTCAAAGCTGGTCCAGGGAGGAAAATCTGTGAGATTCTTATCTCCACAAGTGGAGCTGTGGCTCCAATGATAGAGAACCATCCTTGAGCAAAAAAGCTCAGAAACAGTGTCCAGGCCCTGAGTTTCAGTAATCGGCATATACCTGCAGAAAAATAGGTTACTCTATAAAAATACCCTAATTGCTATAAATGGGATCAATATGGCCACTTGTGCCCATGCTCAGTGTGATAGGCAGAATAATGGGATTGGTCAAGTTGGCAGGAAAAGTTAAAGTGGGGACTCTTACCAGTTTACAGCTTATACAATCTCTGTTTAAAGATGGATATCAGAAAACTTGAAAAAATTGAAGCATCCAGTGTTTCTTTTTTTCTCACAATTTAAATTTTGACTATCATTTCAGAGAGTATGACAGTCAATATAGATAGCTTATTGAGTTGCTTAGCCAATTTTAAGAAATTAATGAAGCCAGGCACCAGTGGCTCATATCTGTAATCCTAGCTACTCAGGAGGCTGAGATCTGAGAATCGCCATTCAAAGCCAGCCTGGGCAACAAAGTCTGTGAGACTCTTATCTCCAATAAACCACCAGAAAACCGGAAGTGGCTCTGTGGCTCAAGTGGTAGTGAGCTTGCCTTGAGCTGAAGAGCGCAGGGATAGTGCCCAGGCCCAGAGTTCAAGCCCCATGACCGACAAAAAAAAAAAAAGAAATTAATGTGTTGTTATTGTTAATACCAAATTTCATTGTTTTAGGAATTCAAGGGGAATAGGTAAAATGAATAAGTAAACCTAAGTTTTCATCATCCAGCATGGTTTACATGACCTAAAGTGCTATTCCAAGGCTTTCCAAGACCTGTTTAGCTGGACATTTCTGTTGTATTAATGATTCAGTTGTAAGGAAAATATCTTTCTGTATTTCTGCCAGAATTAGTTTGACATGAATTCCAGGAATTCTAAAGACTTGACAGAACAACTAAAAATAAACGGTTATCAAGTATTTATCAAGGAATGGTGGATGTATGTGTTTAAGTGTTAAGCAGGAATTCAGAAGAGAAAAAAACAACTATATTTTAAGAATAAATTTTCAGGTAAGAAGATTTTCTTACCAAAGAAACTCACTATTTTTTATTTTTCCTTCTTCCTTCTTGATTCTAAGTTTGACAACAACTATGGAAATTATTTGAAGCAACACTCTGTGGTATTTTCTGAGAAATCTCTCATGGTTACTCACACCTTCAAATAACCTGTGAATTGGCAATGGTTAGAGGCCAAACCATGGGGAAAAGCATGGATTTTTTGAAAGCCCAAGTGAAAAACATTACTAAGTATCTTATTCTATTCAAATGAATGAAATATACACACACAAGTTTTATACTCAGAGTGAGAAACTGAAGTCCACCACATATGCGTGAATCCAATGATCAATTCAGCCAGTACACAATTATCTCAATTAATATGTGCTAATTCCACACATATGTTCAAGCACCAACTAAAGCTTATCTCTGCCAGTGTGCTACCTGTGCAGTCCCTGCCTAAGCAGGTTATTTCAAAGCAGAGCCTGTTTCCTGCTATTACTTCTTTCCATTCAAGCAGTTTTTCTACAACATCTTCCTAAATTCAGAGTTGTTTTATTACCTCATGGAGGGCTTTGAAAGCCCCAAACCAACAATTTTCATTTATCTTTGGATATCCCACATTAGCTAGAAACCTAAAAATAACTGCCTGCAAAGAAATTGATGAATGAGTCTCTTCTCAAGGTTATTTTACACTGAGGTAAATTAAATGTCTCAGTAAAGGAGAAGAAAAAAATCAACAAGAAATTGGAACGGTTAAGTTATAATACTTCCATTTCCCCACTTCTTCCCTGACTGTTCATCCCTTGCTTCCATCGCTCTCTTCCAGCTATTCTTATTTCCAATCCTAAACTTACTTGATAAGGACTATGACTATTTGCTGGGAAATTTCAGGTGCATGGGAGCAACCTTAGGCCTGTGTGGGTTGAGTTCCTCGTGCCCCATGGAAGCCATTCTGCAGAGGCCAGGTGACGCTTAGTCCAACATGTAGCCCTGTGTCCATCCTTCTAGCATTATAGTGGTCAGATGCACTGAGGCCACTTCTTCCCATTCTCCTCTCCTGTTCTACATGGCTCCTTCAGAACCAGGTATATCTATTTATCTGTGTCCCCAAGCAGGGAAGCAGCACCTTTGGGCTTATACCTGGGAAGTGCTTTCCAGAGGCCAGCTGGGCAAGGGGAAGGGTAACAGGAAGGGAGGCCAGAGAACAGATCAGAGCTGGAATAGGAGTGTGACTTCAGGAGGAGCACACAGAGTTGATGGAGTGAGTGAGGCAAGTTGGGTGCAGTTTAGGATTTATCTGAGACAAGAGAGCAAGCTTTTGTCTTCAGTGGAATGAGATAAGCTTAGCAGAAACACTTTATATAAAGAAGTTGCTAAGTAATTTTAATATCTGCCTTGTAAGGTTGATGATTGAAAGTAAAAATTTGTGAAGTAGCTGGCACAGCACTGGATATAGGATGTTAGTTTTCTTCACTTCTTCTAGCACTGGGATTCTTATTTTGTAGTAACAATGGTTAGATATGTTAAAATAACTGAAAATGGAAAAGCCAGGTGCTGGTGGCTCACGCCTGAAATCCTAGCTACTCAGAGGCTGAGATCTGAGGATCATGGTTCAAAGCCAGCCCAGGCAGGGAAGTCCATGAAACTCTCCTCTCCAACTAACCATCAAAAAGCTGGCAGTGGAGTTTTGGCTCCATTGGCAGAGCACTAGCCTTGAAAAAAGAAGCTCAGGGACAGTGCCCAGACCCTGAGTTCAAGCCCCCAAATGACAAAAAAGAAAAAAGAAAAGAAAAGGTAGATATGAGATATGAAAAATCCCTGGGAAGTCAATGCCAGGTGATCATAGATAGCCTCAACCTTGCTTGATTAGAAAACAGAACTGAAGGGGGCTGGGAAGGTGGCTCAGTGGTAGAGTGTTTGCCTTGCATGCATGAGGCCCCAGGTTCGATTCCTCAGCACCACATAAGCAAAAAGAAAAAAAAGCCGGAAGTGGCACTGTGGTTCAAGTGGTAGAGCAGTAGCCTTGAGCTGAAGAGCTGAGTGACAGCGCCCAGGTCCAGAGTTTAGGCCCCACAACCGGACCCCCCCCCAAAAGAAAGAAAACAGAACTGAAATGTATTAATATGCAAAATAAATGTATATATTAAAGGAAAATGGAATTTGGAGCTAACAGTCAGAGGTTCTATATCAACTTAGCTAGGTCTAGACAGCAGGAAAGACCCTATCAGGAATCTATGAACGTGTAACCAATTAAATACTAGCTTACCTTACATCCATGCTTGCCCTAATCAAGTTTTCCTTTGTTAGAACGCCCAAATGATCTCTGGTTTGGAGTTGTCCAGTTTATGAATCACTGTTTGCTCATTTCTTTTTGGTGTATGTGTATGGTACTTGAATTTGAACTCTTGCTTATTAGCAAGCACTTTACTACTTGAACAATACCCTCAGTCCTTTGATTTGCTGAAGGTATTTTTCAGATGGGGTCTTAAGGCTTTGCTTGGAGCTGGCCACCACCATGATCCTTTTCTCTTTGCCTCTTGAGTAACTGGAATTACAAGTGCATACCATCATGCATGACTTTCAAATGTGTTCTTTAAAAACTTTATTGTGCTTCAGTTTACTTTCTCACTAGTCAGAAATGTCTTGGGTCACATTGACATCATGTTCTTGGTACCTTTCCTGACAGTTTTGAGTGTGAAAAGCATCACCTTTCCTTGAAAACTGTTCTGGCTCAATCAGGGATGGCTCCTATATTTGAGGATATAAACACACATGCTTGACTCTGAAGGAGCCCATACCGAGGGATAGATGAGTCCATCTAACCTAACCAATGGCAAAGCAGTAACATGGGTAAAGAATGGAGCAGAGATTATTTACCCTCATGATTTTGGCTGGCTGGGAGCTGTAGCTGAGCCACTGCCTACCACACAACAGAGCATTTTGCCAAATATTGTTAGCCAGATAAACACGAAAATTCAGACTTTGAAGTGCATTTGTTTCTGAATGTGTGTTGCCTTCACATTATCATAGAGAAAAAAATTACAAATCATGTAGATCACTGTAAATTGGGAACCACTATGCTTCATTTTCCAGTTTCCCTTCAAGGGAAGTTCTGAGTCACCAGACTAAACTGCGAGCAGGTGAGTACAGTTTAAAGAAATACTTCTGTTTACCTAAAGAAGGAGAATAGCTGTGGCTTAGCAGCCCTTTGAGTAGAATATGGATTTGATGATGGAAGCAGCAGCAGACATTTTGTCATTATGAAAATACATACAAGATGATGGAAAAGAAAGATTGGAGTCTGGATTCTTGATGACACAATTTAGTGATTTAACTAGACTTTGTTATACATCTTTATTTTTATTTTGATGCAAGTGAAGTAAACCTGTTTAAGCTACAGCTATTCATACATGTTCTCTTACTTTTATTTTTGTTATAATTAATTACTGTGCAGGGCTTTAATGCCTTTAAAAATTGTGTAGGGCTGCTTCTCATGAACATGAATGATCCCATATATGTCTATAATGTTTGACTTAATTAACAAATTTACTAACAAATTATTTTGAAATAATTATTCATGGAAAATAATTGGTGATTCAACTAACTGCTCCCTGAATAGATTCTAATGTCACTTTACAGTGTCCTGGTTATAGAAGCATCCTGTTATCCAAAGCCTTGCTTTCTATGGTTTAGACACCTGAAATCACTAAAATCCAAAAATAGTGCATGAAAAACTTCAGAAGCAAATCCCGAGTTTTGAGTTGTGTGCTGAAATGTCATATCATCCCACTCCATCCTACCTTGGACATGAATCATCCCTTTGCTATGCTAGCCATGCCACAAGCCACATCACTCAGTAGCGGTCTCAGTTATTGGATAGTTGGGGTGTCTCAGTGTTTGTGTCTTGTATTTAACTGTATAATGGCCTTAAACTGCAAGAGTGATAGTATTGGCAATATGATAACAGTATATTGCTATAATTGTATACTTTATCATTATAGCTGTCAATCTCTTACTGAGCATAAGTATAAATTAAACTTTATTGTAGGCATGTGTGTATAGGAAAGACTATGTATGGGTTCATTGTTTTTCATGGTTTCAGGTATTCACAGTTATGGAGACCACTGCTCATTACTTTTCCTTTCTTTCTCTTTAATTTCTGCCTCACAGTGAACATAGTCCAAAGGGGAACTGGGAGTTTACATTCTACTTGCTCTGCTGTAGCCACCTTTCCTCAGAGTACTGTGTCATCACTCCCACATCTGAATTTGGTTCCAGATGTTTGCAGAACTCATTCTATAGAAAGCTATACCTGTGTCACCATCCAGCCAGGAACTCTTCAAATCCATTCTAGACGTGTTCTCTACTAGTGGTTTCATGCATGACTGGTGGCTTCACCCCAGCCATGTGTTTCAGCGCCCCCCTATAAGCTGGGTACCATACATCTGTTCTTCCTCATTCTTACTACACGAAAGAGACCCCTGCATTTCCATCCCAACTGCTTACTAGCTACTTCTTCCCTGTTCCTGACTTCCAACCTTTCCTGCTTCCCTCTTCTCATCTGCTCAGGAGTCCTTCCCTGCTCAGATTCTCTCTGGAAGCTATTCTTCTTGGTGGTGTGTGTGCCCTTTCCTGGGCTGGGTTCAAGCTGTCTACATTTGTGTCCATGAAGGCTGGATGGCTTCACACACTCTCTATACTCCCAACATAGAAGGTGCTACTGTCTGGTCCCTCAACAGATAGCTGTGGAAGGAAAGAAAGGAAGGAAGGAAGAAAGGAAAAAGGAAGGAAGGAAGGAAGGAGGGAGGGAGGGAAGGAACTGCTGTTTGAGGAGAGGGTGCCAAGTGAAACACAGGTCCAATATAACTGTTTACATGAATGACTGTAAAAAGACTGTCATCATGAGGAAGATGAATGGTATACCTAATGGCAAACAGGAACAGTGATTTGCCTGTGGCAGAGCTAAAACCAAGGTTTTACATCTGTCTGGTGGAACAGATTATGGTAAGCAGATAGGTGGCATAGATAAATAAAAACACAAGACCAATAACTGGCTCCTGGTTATAAAATTTCCATACTGGTTATGTGTCTCAGTCATCAATTTAATAAATTATCTCATTTATTTTTCATCTATTATCTAGTAAAATATTTGAAAAATCTTTTAAATAGAATATAGCAATAGAATTGAGCCAGTACTAGACAGGATAGCCTTTTACTCCCTACATCGCTAAAAGCAGCAGCAAAGTGCCAAGCTTCAGGAGGGACTGCTGCTTCAGAAAGCTCAAGAACATCCAATTTCATTTGCATTCTGAAAGCTGCTGTTGGCCAGCCAGGTTCTGAGGTTGAGATATAACTAGCCAGTTCTGAGATTGAGATATAACTAGCTAGTGTCCAGGTAGCTAACAGCCATTAGAGGTGGAAGAAAGAGGGAGAATTGGCCCTATCCTCAGTGAGAGCTACTTCATAGTTCCACGCCAATTAGTCTTTTGCCCAGAATGAGAGAGAGAGAGAGAGACAGAGACAGAGACAGAGACAGAGAGACAGAGAGAGAGGCTCTGCAGCCAGAAGTGGTGATTACTGGGAGATCAGTTTACATTGATTGCTGGCAGGCAAATTCAGTCCTCCACAGTTGGCAGCCTCATCCAACCACTTCTTTCCCTAAGACCATTTCAGAATATAAAATAATTTGGCTACAGAAAGACAGTGATTCTAACAATGACTGACTGAAAACAGCTTGTGGCCAGATAGGCTTTTGGATTAAACATAATCAGGAGGTTTGGAAGCCAAGGTTTAAGGACTTCTGGGTCACTCAGTTACCAAAGGATGCCAGTACACTTTGTTTAGATGGCAGAGGTAAAGGTGTTTGCCTGTAGGATTAAACAATGGAGTTATCACTAGAGGCAATTGGGACCTTGAAGGCCTGGGCATGGTGTTGTTCATGGTTCCACCATCCCAGGTTAGGAAAGAATACCCTCTACTGAAGATATGATAGCAATGAACTTTTGGACCTGTAGTGGACAGAGTACACTGTCTAGACCCTGCCCTCTGACTTTATTTGCTGACTATGTAGATAGCCCTTCCACCCAGATCTAAAACACATGATCTCCACAGCCTCCTGCATGTTTCCTTCTGTATACAACCAAATATTTAGTACTATTCATTGGTTATCACCTTCTTCCTTACTGTGAATGGAGAAGAGAGCTCCATACAGAGCACTTTGAGTATTGAAATTAATTTATTTGACAACTGAAATCCACTCCTCCAATCTAGTAACAGGAAAAGACAGCACAGCCCATAAAATATTCTAATATGCAAGGACTGAAAAACACATTGTTGAGTGATGAGTGGGGGGACAGAGAAATTAAAGGAGGAATCCAAGTTTCTAGAAGCCAATGAAAACAAAACACGTCCTATCACAACCTTTGGAATAAGCAAAAGTAGTGCTAGGAGGAAATTTTTGTGCCTACATCTAAATAATAGCCTCATTAAAAAAATAGCCTCATGATGCATCCCAAACTTCTACAAAAACAGGAACAGCCAAATCAAAATTAGCAGACAGAAAATAGTAGTAAAGATTAAGATAAAACTAATGAAATGGATACTCAAAAATTATACAAAAATTACTGGGTGCCGGTGGCTCACACCTGCAATCCTAGCTACTCAGGAAGCTGAGATCTGAGGATCGCAGTTCAAAACCAACCTGGACAGGAAAGTCCATGAGACTCTTATTTCCAATTAACCACCAGAAAACCAGAAGTGGTGCTGTGGCTCAAGTGGTAGAGCGCTTGTCTTGAGCTGAAGAGCTCAGGGACAGTGCCCAGACCCAGAGTTCAAGCCCTATGACTGACCGAAAAAAATTGTACAAAAATTAATGGAACATAAAGTTAATTATTTAGGAAAAAAGTCAGATTGATAAACTAGGTAAGTTGAAGTAAAGAGACTCAATAACACTGGGGATTAAAAAGGGATTATCATAACAAATACCAAAGAATACTAGAAGTCATGAAATAAGACACTCAAACTAGAAAATCTAGAAGGAATGGATAAATTTCTAGACATAGTTTATCTACAAAAATTGATCCAAGAGAATATGAACTAATTAAACAGATCTGTAATAAGTAATGAGATTGAAGCTTTAATAAAGTCTACCAACAAAGAAAGCCCAGCACCAGAAGGATTAGCTACTAAATCCTATGATTAATAATTCTATCATTAATTAGAATAGGTAGAATAGTAATTAGAATAGAATAATTCTATTATTAAAGAAGAGTTAATACCAATACTTCTGAAATTCTTGCATGAAATAGAAAGGTAAAGAATGCTACTGAACTCATTCTAGGAAGCATTTGACATACAAGCAGACATAAAACAAAGATAGAGAAGTATGAGCCAATCTTTGGTGATCATTATGCCAAATCCTCAATAAATTTCTTGCAAATTTAATTCAACAACACATTAGAAAGATCAAGTACCATAATCAAATTAGTTTCATCCAAGGAATGCAAGGATGGTTCAACATATGAAAATGAATAAAGGTAATTCATCACATAAACAGACCCAAGAACAAAATCACAGGATCATCTCAACTGATGCAGAAAAAGCCTCTGGAAAAATTCAACACTGTACCATGATAAAATCTCTGAAGAATCAGACATTGAAGGAATGTACATCAATTTCATATTACAAACCTGTAGTTTGTAATATGAAACAATTTCCCTTCAAGTCAGGAAAAAGGCAAGTGTTCATTCTCTTCACTCTTACTCAATATGGTATTAGAATTCCTAGCCAGAGTGAAGAGGCAGGAATAAGAAAAAAAGGTATTAAAAACAGGAAGGAAGAAATAAAAATGTCATTATAGGAAGATGATATAATCCTATACTTATTAGACGCTATAGACTCCACTGAAAATCTTTTATCCACTGATAAACACCTTTGAAAATGTACCAAGATATGAACTTAACACTCAATGATCAGTAACATTTCTATATACTTGAAAAACTATGTTTATTTCAGTCCTCTTCACAATACCCAAACTATGGACCAAGTCAAGGGGCCCAACAACAGATGAATGGATTAAGAGATAGGGTACTTATATACCATGGCATATTATAAAACCATAAATGAAAATTTATTACAAATAAAAATGAAATAATTACATCTGCAGAAGAATTGGAGAAAATCATGTTGAGTGATATAGATAAACTCAAAATGTCAGATAGCAATAGCATTTATGTTTTCACTCTTCTTTTGTTCTGGTGCTCAGGATTAAATTCTGGGTGTGGGTGATATCTGTGAGCTTTTTGTGCTTAAGGTTGGTGCTCTACCACTTGAGCAGCACTTCTGAATTTTTTTCTTTTCTTTTTTTTTCTTTTGTCAGTCATGAGGCTTGAACTCAGGCCTTAGTGCTGTCCCTGAGCTCTTTTGCTCAAGGCTAGGGATCTACCACTTTGAGCCATAGTGCCACTTCAGGTTTCTGGTGGTTAATTGAAGATAAGAGTCTCATGGACTTTCCTGCCCAGGCTGGCTTTGAATGGTGATCCTCAGATCTCAGCTTTCTGAGTAGCTAGTGTTACAGGTATGAGCCACTAGTGCCTGGTCATTTTTTTCCCTATATGGAGGCTAGCTGGAAACTCAGAGATCTTTCTACCCAGGCTGGCTGGCTTCAAACCACAGTCCTCAGATCTCAGCCTCAGCTGAGATGTTAGCCTCAGCCTCTTAGTAACTAAGATTATAGGTGTGAGCCACTGGTACCCTGCTTTGTTTTTACTCTTCTATGGAAACTGACCTAAAACACACACACACACACAAACACACACACATTCATGAATATGTGAAATGTACACATATACATATATATACACATGTATAATATGGTTCTAACTTTGGGAAGAGGATGGGAAGAAAGATGAGGATGGATAACTTTGAAATACAATACAATTATAAATATGGCACAAGGAATGTCACTGAAAGTTATGGATTAATAAGGTGTTGTGGGATGAGGGAAAAGAAAGCAATAAAGAGAGTTATTCTGACCAAAATAATATATACATACACGATATACTATAGTGAAACTTCTGTGTAATTAGCACACACTAAAAACTAGAAGGATGACAATAAAGATGGGGTGGGGAACAGCAGCAGTAGTAGAATGTGCCAATGAAGAGTATGAATGTGGTTGATGTAGTTATATTTGTATATATATATATATATATGTTTATATAGAGAGAGGGGGAGGGAGAAAGAGCAATGAAATCTGCTGAAATGTTTTAAGAGGGGTAAGTAGGATAAGAAGGAGTGATAGAGGGGATGAGGTTGATCTGAGTATACAAATATCTCAGGGAAAAGCTCCTTGTAGCAGTAATGTATTTTTTAAAAGCTCTACTCTTAAGCATATCTGCCACTGCAGTTCTTCACATTAAAAATTCCTTAATGTGCATCTTGCAAATGTGTTAGCTTGAGTGTTTTCTTAATGTTGTCCACATCATTTATTTCACAGTAGCATATGAGGGCATTGCTTTACACTAATGATCAGCCAGGGCTTTGTGTATCCTATTCCACAGGTATCTGTAGTAATAAACTGCAGAACAGGACACATGCTCATTCTTAAACTTCTTTCATATTTTGCTTGCAAATATTTTACAGAACCTTGCCATGAGAACACTGCATTGCTGTTTTGAGAGGATTTATCATTAGGAGCTGACAGTGGGGTGGCATCAATTTCCAACTTCAATTTCCAGCTTTGAAAGGAGATGTATTCACGGAGGCATTTGCTTTGCTTTCTGCCTGCTGAGTGTGAAAATCACTGATACAGAGTGGAGTGAGCTTTGGGGATGGCAAAGTTGACAGTCAGGATGTGTGCTTGTTTCTTTTCTTTTCTTCCATATAAAAGAACAGATAATGAGACTAGCATCATAGTATTTCAGGTTTTAGACCCACAGTAATGGCAACTTATGGAAGTAATAAGATTTGCTTTTCAATTTAGTTCTGCTCTTTTTGAGTCACCTTTATAAAGACCTGTGTAAACAGGTGCATTAGAAGGTAGCCAAAGGATGATATCCTTCTGAACTGATCAATGGTGCTTTTCCTAAGGACAACATAGTCTTACCTGTTTGGCACACAGTAGGATTTGATGTTTCCTGCCTAGAGAGATTCCTTATAATTTGCTCTTTATTCAAGTCAAGGAAACAGGAATTGATTGCATGATTTCTAGGCCCTTTCATAACCAGATTTCATGCTAGAAAGTACTGTTTACTAAATGTAAAAATACTTGAGGCACTGGGAAAAAGCCAGAGGGTCATATACCTAGTGCAAAAATACACTGTTCTCACTAAAATATTCTATGGGATGCCTCTCTGGTGCTTCCTACTTATTAGCCTTTAGTAACTCCTCCTAGACACTTTCTCAGTTACTAGATTCAACAAACAGAATCATCTATGTGGTATAACTGTGGCACATGTGGCCATGGATATTTACATAGGACATAATAGCCTTGGTGCTTACAGAAAAAGTGTCTTCAACCTGTTACAGATGGCAAATTCATCAGCCTTTTATCTATTAAGAAACAGTAACAACTTTTTAAAAAAAGAAACAGTAACTTTTTTTGTATTAACTAGAAAAGATTTTGTTACCTTTCTTAGGTTCAAGTAGCTGCTGAATCTCTAGAGGGTTTATGTTATTAGGCTTTCTTATTTTCTTCCTTCCTTCTTTCCTTCCTTCCTTCCTTTGTTCCTTCCTTCCTTCCTTCCTTTGTTCCTTCCTTCCCTCCTTCCTCTTTCTCTCTTTTTCTTTCTATCATCTCTGTATCTACCTCCGCTGACTGCCTTACTTACTCTCACTCTCTTTCTTTTCCATCCAGCCCTATAACTGTACTAGAGAGACGGTGATGATGATCAGCTGATGGGAGTTTAGGGATAAGTGTTCTTGTAATTTAAATATGAGTGCAGACTCCCAGGAAGCTTAAAGTTAATGAATAATTACCAAGCAGTGTATCCAAGTTAGCGTTTATGTTCCTGTTTATTTTTCCTTGGGGTTAAAAGTATCTGATGGGTGGAGAATAACATAGTTTCAGTGATAAACTTGAACTGTCATCAAGGGGATCCTCAAATTCGAAGGAAGTACTATGGGACACATTAAGAAATGAAAGCATACCTGGGATTTGCAGGCCCAGGGTTAGTGTTGAGGAAATAAACAGTGTAGCAGGACAAGGGTGTGTCTGCTAGTTGTGCTCCCCAGAACTGTTGCTAGCTGGTAATGAAAGGTTCCCATTGCCAAGGCAAAAATAAAGCAAATGAAGCAGATGCTGGGAGTTTTCGTAAAAGCCAAACATTTGTTTAGAAACTTTATTTAGAATCCACTAACCATTCTTGAATGTGTGTGTGTGTGTGTGTGTGTGTTAAAATACACCTTTTAATGAATAACAAGAAGAAGAAGCTGGGCACTGGTGGCTCGTGCCTATAATACTACTCAGGAGCCTGAGATCTGAGGATCACAGTTCAAAGCCAGCCTGGGTAAGGAAAGTCTGTGAGACTCTTTAATTAAGCACCAGAAAACCAGAAGTGGTGCTGTCATTCAAGTGGTAAAGTATTTGCCTTGAGCTGAAGAGCTCAGGGACAGCTCCTAGGTCCAGAGTTCGAGCCCCATGACCACAGAGAGAGAGAGAGAGAGAGAGAGAGAGAGAGAGAGAGAGAGAGAAAGAAAAAAGAATGACCTTACCCTTTCCTTTCCCTTTCCTTTCCTTTCCTTCCCTTCCCTTTCCTTTTTCCTTTCCTTTCCTTTCCCTTCCCTTCCCTTCTTTCCTTTCCCTCCTTCCTTTTTTTAGGCCCAAGACCAGGACTGAAACTTGAAGTCAGCACCTGCCACTTTTGCTCATTGGCTAGCACTCTTCAAACTGAGCCATGCCTCCAACTCCTATTCTCTTCTATTAAGTCCTGAAATTCAGGAATAGGGGGTCTGATTATAGTCACTTGCCCATTTCTCCAGGATAACTGGTGTAAGCAGGCAAGAAATAGTCCTGATTCTAGTATTTTTTAATCTGCCTTTTTTTCTGGTTGAAGAGATCCAGTTGGTAAACTTGGTTATGAATTAAGAAGCTTCTTCATATAGTTTGCAACTCCTATGACTGGGTCAACTTTATAACATTAAAGGGGAAGGAATAGAGAGGCAGAAATACAAACAAAATAAGTTAGCATTACACACGCAACGCTCTACATGCCACATTAAGCACTTGACATCCATTTCATTCCCACAACCATAATGGGTATAATTGGTGATTACACCCATTTTACAGGAAAGGACTGGGAGTCACAGAGGAGGTAGCTACTCTGCAGGTAGGTGGTGGCATCTGAACCAGTGAGTAGCATCTGAGTCAGGCAGTGAGGCTGCCTGGAGCATCTTAAAACACTATCATGCTATCCACATCCTCTCATTGCACCCCTAAGCATTACAGGACAGGTGACATCCTCTGCAATTCCCAGCTTCGGGATTCACAGCTGCGGGGCATCATGAAACTTCTAAATGCCAGCAAAGCTGAGATTCCAAGTGGAGCTTAGACTCCAAAGCCCTGGGGAAGAGGAGCACCTCAATGAAATTTCTCAACTGCTCCAAGCAGAGTCATCATGTGATGGTCCTTAGGAAGTCTGCTTGGAGATAAATGATTTATACAACTTGAGGGCAAGGAAGGACCCCATTCTGTCACTACAGGGAATTCTGGCCCCTAACATGGTGTATAACTTATATGAGAGCTCCCTGAACATTTGATGGACTTAAAAATTAATTGTAGTCATCACATGTGGTAACTCATTGTTTACCATCTTGCCCTATAAATACAAGCTCCTCCTTTAGCTGGAACTTGCTATGGACTTAACAAGTCCTGTTCTCGGTGCTTGGAATATATTAGTGAACAAATAAAGATCTTCACTCTTTGTGCATTTAGCTTTGAATGCCTCACAGAGTATCTTGGTTTTCAATGAATATTTACTTAATGAATAAATGATTCAATTATAAGGTGAAGAAAAGGAAGAGGGAAGAAACAACAGAGAAAAAGATATACTTGGGGTTGGCTCTAGCAACCAAAATATACTTATTAAAATCTTAACAGGCTTGCAATTAGTAAGGATGATCATTTTTATTATTTGGCTCATCTTTAAACATGACATTCTACCAAATATATTTCAGTTTCAAAACTGAAGTCAGAGCCAACCTCTGAAAGAGAACATGGGTTCCAGGATGCAGCATTTGCCTTGCTGACAGATTATTTTTCCCCCAATTATATTCTCCAGAGCTGTCTCTGCTCACTGCTTTCTAAAAGGTGACTTTCCAAGGCAAGTTTTCTCCCAGTAATTAGAGATATTTATCTTAAAGCTCATTTGGTGTTAGCAGCGAGGTTTCAGGCTGTCATCCACATTGTTATTGACTCTTTCAATTAGAGGCAATGGCATTTCACCTCCATGCAAAATATTAGTAAATTAACAATCCTCACTCTGCATTCATTGGGGAAATCTACTCTGCTAGTGATGACGAACATGACAAGCAGGGAGTAATGAGAGACACTGGTGATACCATTCAGCCTTGCACACATCAATTAAAACTCTGGCTCTTCACCTTGCAGTTGAGGTTCAGTCCTTTTTCACAACACAATGCAAAAATCAGCATTGGTAATTGATGAAAAAAATACACAATCATTCCCAAAATAGCCACAGAAATATTTACTCTCTTTTTCCTGAATCTTTCCTATTACTCACTGTCTGTTCTAAGCCAAAAAATGAACTCTAGCATTATGAACAATTTTTCAGATCAGATTTACAACTCTCTGACATGATAGCTTTGACCCAATGAGCAACTGTAATGAATATTTCAAGACTGTCAAATTCGGTATTCAAATGTCATGATGGTCTCTTTCAGGTCTAAGGGCATCTTTGTCTAATGAGAGTAATTTTAACCCAGGAATTGTTAGGTCATAGAAAGTTTGTTGGATGTTGTTGCCTCAAACTAGAAACTAGATTCTTTTGGGGACTTACCAGCCCACTAGCAAGAATCATGGATCTTGTTGGAAGGGCCAAGAGTAGACAGGAGGCTGTGTTGAGACTTTGCCATTGCCTGGCTATTGTAGAGCTCCTGTGGGTTGAGTGTTGTGCTGTATAAAGGTCTTTCTTCAGATGGCTTGGGATCCTACTGTTCTCCTCTGGGATTTAGTATTTAAATTTGACATTGTGGGGAATCACATATTGAGTTCAGCCTTTGTCTCTACTGTTCTAGATTCTAAGAACTGCATTAACTAGTAATCTTGGTCATCTGTCATTGAATATAATAAACTACAAAGCAGACTGAATATTTAGAAAAATGTTAACATTTTTACTCTTCCAAATAAGCAAAGAAATAACTCCTCCTAATTCAATACACTGTCACCTCTTCATGTCAAGACATTAGGAAATCAGAATCTAATATACTTCTGTAGTACATTATGATACAGAAGACTTAAGACAATTTAACAGCACAGCAGGCCAACTGTTACTTAGAAGTCTATCAATTTTGCAACATTTTCAAAGGCAGAAACATTGTGGAACTGGACAAATAGTGCTGAAAATAATCAAAATAGTTAACTTCAACATACCTCTTTTTTTTTACTTGAGAAGTATAGACTTCTAGACAAGGTTAAATATTTTTTATCTTTCATAAAAATCAACTAAAATAAAATAAAATACGTAAAAAGAAACATAATGGCTAAATAAAGACAAGTCAGAGCTAGGCGCCGGTGGCTCACGCCTATAATCCTAGCTACTCAGGAGACTGAGATCTGAGGATCGCAGTTCAAAGCCATCCCGGGCAGAACTCTGTGAAACTCTTATCTCCAATAAACCACCAGAAAACCAGAAGTGGCGATGTAGCTCAAGTAGTAGAGTGCTAGCCTTGAACTGAAGAGCTGAGGGACAGCGCCCAGGCCCAGAGTTCAAGCCCCACAACCGACCAAAAAGCAAACAAACAAAAAAGGGCAAATGATTGATTTTTGAAAAATGATTCTTTTGCCCTTCCCAAAGGCACTTCATAAAGTCAAGCAGCTAAGTGATAAAATACAAACATGACAAGTGAGAAAGTACAAACACGATCATTCTTGGACTGGGCATGTGAAAGTAAAACTAACTTACTGTCATTATGAGCCCCTTCTCCTGGAAGTATTTAACCAATGGAGCAGCGTTTTGCTTGAAGTTTATTAGTCTCCTTTGGGTAGCTTTGAGGTTGTCATCAGGCCGCCCTTGCTGTTCTGCACGTTTCAGCAATCTTTCTTTGAGCCTCTGATTGGCACAAGCCAGGAATACCACCAAGTCAGGAGTACAAATCTGTGGAGAATATCAGACAAGAAGAGAGACATTCAACATACCAAGTGATGTAGCTGTGGGCAATGGTATTAGCCTCCTTTTCGTCTATCCTTGACCCTCAACATTTTTGTCAACTTGTTTCCCAGGCTGTCATTTTACATTTGGCCAGGGTCCATGTAAAAGGCATGGGGCAGGAGGAAGTGGTTCTCCATAGTTCTGAAAACAGTTTTTCTTCATGTTCATATAAATTTCCTAGTTGAATTAAGAACAACACTAGCCAAACTTTGCCAAAGTATATGCAACCTGATTTTAGAGGAGAGTGACTATTGGGAGATAGATGATGTCTACAGCAAATAGACTTTTGCTATTTTACTCTCTGCTGTATTTTTCAAATTACCTACTGCATATCAGGCCCAGTGTGAAGCTTTTTCCTTACACCACTGCTAGAATTTAAAACTATGTACGGGGTAAATGGTGTCTTGGTTTTATAGATGTGAAAACTATGACTCTGAGACACTTGGTCTCATCGTGAAGGTAAAAAGTTGATATTGTAATCCAGGTCTATTTGCTATATGCTCAGTGCCTTTCACTATGCTTCTGTGAGGATACCAAGCAATGCCATGAAAAGAGCCTATGAAATAAAATTTTTACTTATGTGAATTAAAACGAGTTTTGCAATAAAAGGCAATGTGACCACATGAAGTGAATTTAGTTTATTGTTGACTGAGGGACAAGGCAAGGCAAAAAGGCAGTTTTGCATAGTTGTTCAAAGCAATAATTTCCTATTTTTTATTGGATACTCCTGTTAATAATTTTGAGTGGCCTCGTTGTCAATAGACATATACCTCTTAATTTATAAATGATACAGTTATTTATGATATACACACATTCCTAATATAAATATAGGATGCACATTATAAAATACACACAAAGATACAAATTTTAGAGGTGACAATATAAGATTCATTGTTTTTGATGTTTTCTCCCCACACCACAGTGGATTGTCTTCTGTACTCTGCAGATCACTAGTCAGAGAAAATGGATTTTGGAGGCTGGAACAGGTGGATTCTAGGTTTTTCCCAATGACTAAGCGTCTGAGGGACAGGCACATGGTTTAACATTGTTAAGCTAAGCTTCGGTATCTATAGACATATCTGATCTACCTCCTTGAGATATTACCACAATGAAAAAAAAAAGAAAAGTCCAATATAAACTCAAGCAATTCAAGCCATGTTTTGCTTTCATGGGTTCTATGCGTTTTTCTCCATTACCTTCTTGTTTATGTTTTGTTGTTTTTTTTTCCCTCTTCACTCATATTTCTGATTCCTCAAACCCCCAAGTGGACATTTTCTCAGGCCATAACTCATACATTTTTCCTCTCCATGTTTCATTCTCACAGTGACTCTCCAAGTGCTTTGTCTCCCCTACTACCCTCCTGTTGATGGAAATCCAACCTACATTTCAGCACAGACTTTCAAGAGCCTTTCAGACTGGCATTTTCAAGTGTCTGTGTGACAATTCCATTTGTACATCTTTGAAGTTACTTGTGACTCAGCACCTTTCCACCTAAGGAGGGAGACTGGACTCCAGACATCCCCACGTATTAGGCAAGCACTCTATCACTTGAACAATTTCCCCAGCCCTTTGATTTGTGTTTTGTTTTAGAGAAAAGATCTTCCTAACTTTATTGTGACTAGCTCTGAGCTTGACATCCTCCTGCTTCTGCTTCCTAAGTAGCTGAGATTACAGATACGTACTAACATATCTGAACACAGAAACATACTTGTTCATACTGAGTTTTAGTCTAGAATCTGTCATTTATCAGTTGTTTGTCCTTGGGTAAATTGTTCTAATCCCTCTTACCTGTTTTCTGAACTATAAAGAAAAGGGGAAACTCCCAACATAGTCACTCTGTATTTTCAAACTTTTCTTTTTGCCAATTCACTGTCCGTGAGCTTTTTTTTAAAAAAAATAAACTTTTAGCTACCAGGCTATGCCACTTAAACCATAGCTCCATTTCTGGCTTTTTCTTTTGGGTAATTTATTAGAGATAAGAATCTCGGGACTGGGAAGGTGGCTCAGTGGTAGAGCACTTGCCTTGCATGCATGAGGCCCTGGGTTCCATTCCTCAGCAACACATAAGCAAAAAGAAAAAAGCCGGAAGTGGCGCTGTGGCTCAAGTGGTAGAGCACTAGCCTTGAGCTGAAGAGCTGAGGGACAGCACCCAGGCCCAGAGTTCAGGCCCCACAACTGGACCCCCCCCCTCAAAAAAAAAAAGAATCTCATGGACTTTCCTGCGTGGGCTCTTTTCAAACCTCCATCCTCGATCTCAGCTTCCTTAGTGGCTAGGATTAAAGGTATGTGCCACTGGCACCTGGAATATTTCCAAAACTTTTAAATATATGTAAATTAGTTTTGAGAAACTTAAATAAGTTAGATAAACACTTGTAACTGTTGAATGATATATGATAGAGTCCCTGAAGTTAAAACTTCTATTTTAAGGCTGGGAAGGTGGTTTAATGGTAGATAGCTTGCCTTGCATGCATGAAATCCTGGGTTTCATTCCTCAGTACTACATAAACAGCTTTTGCTGGAAGTGGCACTGTGGCTCAAGTGGTAGAGTGCTAGCCTTGAGCAAAAGAAGCTCAGGGACAGTGCCCAGGCCCTCAGTTCAAGCCCCAGGACTGGCAACAAAATAAAGCAAAACAAAACACCCCAAAACTTGCATTTTAATTAAAGATTATACTTAGAAATTAATATTTAATATCATCTTTGGTAAAATTCTGCTTTACCTGATATAATGAGGAAAACATTTAAAAATTGACTGTAAAAATTACATAAGGAATAAGAAAACTTTTTGGTAAACCAATTAAAATGTGTTCAGTTTGATAATACTATATATTAAAACACAGGAAAAAAAACACCCTGAACTACCTGGTCAATATTGAATACTTATAAAATGTCTTGAATTAAAAAATTTTATTATATTGTACTAAAAAATAAAATGGTTGATACTAATAACGCATTTAGTGTTTTGTTTCAGGCTGCAAATGTTACTCTACACAACACGATGAGGCTGCAAGAAGCCTTTGAATGTTAATTATCAGTGTACTTTTTTTTTTGTCTTTTTCTGTTGACTTTTAGAGCACCCAAGATAGCCGAAATTAATTAATTAATTTTGTCCACTATGGGGCTTGAACTCAGGTCCTAGGTGCTATCCCTGAGCTCTTTTTGTTCAAAGCTAGGTGCTTTACCACCTTGAGGAAAGTCTCAGGGATTTTCCTGTCTGGGTTGGCTTTGAATAGTGACTCTCAGATCTCAGTCTTCTGATTAGCTAGGATTGCAAGAAGTACTCACTTGAAACTTATTTTTTATGCCTGAATAAAATTGTATCTTTTATATGAATAAGTTGTAGGAGTTTTCATTTTCATTTTGCAATTTTTGATGTGCTGAGGTTTGACCTCAGGGCTTCAGACTTCCTAGGCAAGGGAGTGACACTTAAACCATGTCCCTAGCCATGTTTGCTTTAATTAGTTTTCATATGGAGTTTTCCCAGAGTTGGCTTCAGACCATGACCTTCCTACTTATACCTCCATGTATCTGGGATTATAGGAGAAAAATACCATGCCTGATTTGCTCTTTGCTAATTTTTTGCTTAGACTGACCTCAAAATGTTATCTGCTATCTCTACTTCCCAAGTAGCTGGGACTAGATTTGAGCCCAGCCTTTCTAGTAATTTTACATTAAAAAATCAGAAAACAAAAACTTGAGTGATTTTTTTTATTGGTTTTGCTTTTAAATGTTGGTCATGGGGTTTGAACTCTGGGCCTGGGTGCTGCCCCTGAGTTCTTCAGCTTAAGACTAACCCTCTACCATTTGAACCACAGCACCACTTCCAGTTTTCTGGTGGTTTATTGGAGATAAGAGTCTCATGGATTTCCTGCCTGGGCTGGCTTTGAACTGTGATCCTCAGATCTCAACCTCCTGAGTAGCTAGGATTACAGGTGTGAGCCACAGGTGCCTGGCTTTGAATGGTTTTATGTAAGATTTTTTGCTCAATGGATGCAACTTCAGCTCTGACAAAGATGACTTTGAGGTGAATCTGCAAAACTATTCAATTTTACAACTATGATTAGTTTGCTAGCTTCCCTTCTTATAAATTAAAAGGAAAAAATCCCTTATAACTCTGAATAAGAAAAATTAAAACATAAAATAGTCAAGACAATCTCAGTAGTTAGCAACAGTGAGCTGATTATGGCGTGACCCCATCTGCAAGCAAGACTCCTGATTCCTAGCAACTCCTGTACCCCAAATATCTGTTCCTCATGGCCATACACATTCTATTTCAAATGGAAAAATATACTTAAATTGCTTATGTCTTTCTCATAAAATTTAATTTTAAAAAAAGCAGACAGCATTCTATCTCAAAAGATGTGAATCCTCTAGCAAGTGTTCAATGAGCTGGACCCTGATGGCTCACCTGTAATCCCAGCTACTCAGGAGGATGAGATCTGAGGATCACCATTCAAAATCAACCTGGCACAAAAGTCCAGGGGACTCTTTATCTCCAATTAACCAGCAAAAAACTAGAAGTGGAGGTGTGGCTCAAGTGATAAAGCACTAGCCTTGAGTGGAAAAAGCTAAATGAGGGAGGAATTTACTGAGTTCAAACTTCGGTACACACACACACACACACACACACACACACACAAAACACACACACACACAAAACACACACAAATACACACACACACACACACAAAACACACACACACACACAGAGTGTCCAGGTAACTCCACTTGTGACGTGTAGAGGAAGCATTATAAGATTTTTCCACTCCTTTTCTTAGCCTTTGTCCCCTTAAATGTGAGCTGATTGAATGAGTGAGCTAATGAATCTTAAAAATACACCACAATAAAAAAGACATATCATTTTTGTCTACATGGCAGCAAGTTTCTTAATTGCTGATAGTATTTCTCCTCTCAAATCAAATAAGTCAATGTTCTTTTATTTCTGTTACTGCATGGTAAATTCAGTCTTTATCCATTTTTAAGCCCCATTGAGCCATTGTTCTGTTAAAAAGAATCAGTGACTGCCTTTGTAAAAGCAAAGACATTCACTGTGTCAGACTACAAAGTGGGCTCAGTTTAACACTCCCTATTGTCAGGGATTTTCATTGTTCTGCTCATTATTAAGATGTGTAAAGTCAGCTTAACTTCCATAATTCACATCAGAAACCAGGAAGCCAGATATTAAAGAAATGGAAAAACTGGAATTATGGAAAACATATACAAAAACCCCCAACAACACTGGAGGCTAGCTCATCAAATGAATGCCAAACTTGTAATCATCTCCACATTCTGATGACAAATTATTTTAAAACTTGAACAAATTATTTTAAAACTTCTGGTCTTGGTGTTTCTTATAATGAGCACTTAGTAATCAGCAGACAGAACTTTCACTGCTTGATGACTCTAACTGGAAAGTTGTTTCTAAAATGGGGCTAAAATTGGTTTCCTTCTCTGCCTATGGGGAAAATGTAATCTGTTACTTTTTTAAACCATTAAACATTTTATTAAACATACATAATCATCATCAAGGCTAGACTAGATCATTCTAAAAGGGAAAAAGATAGATAATTGGACTTGACTATTATTTTATATAGATACAATTTTGCTGATCACTGATCTAGAATAATCACTAAAAAGTGGTAAACCTAGCAGATGGTTAAAATAAAAGCTGATTTAAAAAATGAAGAAACAAAGTGAGTGGGACAGATAGAAAGTCAATTGTAAAATAACAGAGTCAAAGACAAATATATAAGCTGTTGAGTTAAATTTAGTCAAATTATTCCAATTTTTTAAAAGATTTTTTTAGACTTCTTTTAGCCTCAATTCTCTTTGGAAACCAAAAGTGACACTGGGGTGTGGCTTAGTGGTAGAGCACATAATTAGCATGCACCAGGACCTTTATTCAAGCCCAGTGTGATCCCTTACTCTTCAAAAAAAAAAAAAAAGAGGGAAGAAAAGAAAGCAGAAGCTGAGATGGAATTTGCTAGTAGCTGGTAAGGGAGTGGGGAGGATGAATGTTGCAGAGATGCCTACTGCAGCGGCCTGGGAGTCCCAAGAAGCCTATGTGAGAAAATGATTCCTCCGGTCCTATATTGTGGCCAAGAGCTGCTTCCTCCTTCACACTGTGCCTGTGCACTGTGCATATGTCTCAGGGCAGAAAGTCACACACAACGAGTGCTGCACCTTACACTGGCAAAAAACTGGTCACAGGAGAAATGGCCAAGAAAGAGGTAGACTGAGCTTAGGAAATGGGGCATGCATGGAAGAGCTTGCTATGGTAGCACACTCTAAATATAGAGATGCAGAATAGTTAAAAAATAAAGGGATGGAAAAAACATCCCAACAGAAAATGGATAAAAATAAACAAATCAAATATCAGACAAAAAAGTGGACTGTAGGGAAGAACTATTATTACAGCTAATGAATGCTACTTTGTTGTAGTAGGTTTGATTACTTAGAAAGAAATATAACTCTTAGTTTGTATGACCTAATAATAAAAGGCTCAAAATATTCAAAGCCAAATTGAGATAGAATTAAAAGGAGGCACAAATCTACAATCACTAGATAGGACTTACTGCATATTTCAAATAGCTGGCAACACAAATTCAAAAAAAAAACAGTAAGAATTTAGCAGATTGCCACATACCCTGGGTTTGAACCACACAAAAGTCAATCAATTAATCAATCAATCAAAATATAAATAAGTTTAAAAATATAAATGTAAGAAAATATTCATATTAAGGAATTTATAATATAATACTTGGGTCAAATAAAAGCATGAAAGAAATAAAAAATTAAATGACAGTAAAATTTTTACTTCCTCAAACTTGGTGTACATAGCCAAATACAGTGATAGGAGTGTCTATTGCTTTGGATACATTTGTTGGGGTAAAAAGGAAAGTGAGATAATGATCTAAAGATCTATCAAAATTTAAAAAAAAATTGACATTCTAGATCTACTAAAAAACCCCCAGAAAGGTAGAGAAGAAATTAACAAAAAGAGACTACAACTAAGCATTTAGTTATATTAATTGGACAGATGTGTAGAAAAACACAACAACACTGACAAAAAATAAACAGAAAATCAGAATAGAAGAAAAATAGAAGAATAGAAGAAATAGAAGAAAAAACTTAAGAAAATAAATTCCACTTGTAAGTCAAAACTCTCACTCAAAGAAAATTAATAGCATATGAAAATGACCTGTGGATGTAGTTCAGAATTATGCCAACTTTGTGCTAGATTTTACTCAGCACAGGAGATAAAGCAAGAGCCCAACTTAAGCATGCTATCTGCTAGCTCAGATGGAGCTCTGCCAGTTGGAGGAGACAAACCACAAAGAACTTCACAAACATGTGTCAAATTGCTACTGTGGTGAGTGCCACAGGGCAGAATGGAGTAGCAGATTCTATGAAAATGGGTTATGGAGTTTCCAGGTTTTCTGGAGAGCCACAGAGGAGACACTAAAGGGAGCTGAAATAGGAAAGAGGAAGGATCAACCAGAGATACATTAGGAAGGAAGAGAGGTCTTTCAAAAGAACATAAATTCACAGAGAAGGTAGGCCCATGGGCCTCAGGACAACACTTAGGTTTTGTTTGAGGATTGCAGCTCTCAGGAAGAGAATATTTTAGACATGTCCATCTTGGTGAGGAGGTAAACCATTATATAATTCTTTCTAAGGATAGTAGAAGGAATTAACATCTTGATTGGATTTTTTCCAAATTAAACTTGATGTTTGCAGGTAGAAGATTCTAGACACTGGAACAGATAAAGTATAACCCTAGCAAAATATGAAGTTATATTCTGTGTTCAAATGAAGCTACATAGGCCCTGCAGTCACATTGTTGTCCTTATGGGCTCTGTGGTATGAGCTAATAGAACCACAGGTCCAAAAGAAAAGACAAAAAGTAGGAGAATGTTCATTTCTCAGGAAAGCAAGTTTCCAGTATCATTCCTCCCCATCTCCCTCTCTTCACATGAAAACAGGGACTGAGAATGTTGCTTAGCAGTTAGCATTTAGCATGAGTGTGAAGCTCTGGGTTTGATTCCTAACACCATCAACATGGTTCCATATTTTTAATCAGCTAGTTTAAATGAGAAGAAAAAGTGTGGCTGCAGTGGGTAAGAGCAAGACCATTCACTGTTCTGTAGCACTATGCAGAGGAGTAGTCTGTTTCAATGGTATTTGTAAGAGGTTTAAGAAGCATGGCCATCTCTCCCTCTGCCATTCATCTTGCTGTATGAGCATGTTTCTTTCTATACAGCTAGTGAGATCTGCTGGACTTAATTCTCAGGAGCCCCTCCTACCATGGCATTGCCTGTATCAACAAATTTTTTTTTTTGAGGAGAGTAGGACAATCTGATATGGGGGTTGTGGAAATAGGGGTTGGAGAAAGCCATTTGACTTGGTTCTAGACTCTTGGCTACCTCACACCCAGAAGAAAGGAATTTGGATACAAAGTTTGGAAATAGTTTCACAGTAAAAGATTGTTTTGCTGTTTACTGTTATCCCTACATCTATTTAATTTAGATGATGCCTTAGATTATTTTCCTCTGCTATGTTTCCAAGCAACTTCACCAAATTTTCGACCTTGGTGATATGAGAGTAATATATATTTCCCTGACTTCTGAGGCTCATACTCTAGTAGTTCAATGGAAAGAGAATTATGGAGGGGGCAGGCTTGAATGAGATGGCTGTCAAAGGATACTAAATTTTAGTTAGGAGGAGAAAAAATTAAGTCTATTGTGTAAGTGACCACTATGATTAATAACAATGTATCATATTCTTGAAAATAGCTTTACATTTTCTCATCACAGAAACTGGCAGGTGTATGATAAGGTAGTGCAGATAATAATGAACTTGATCTGGTCATTCCATAATACATACATATTTTAAAATATCCTATTATCCCCATGTTAATAAACTGTTGTGTGCAACTTTTGCCAATTTCAGAATAATTAAGTGGAAGTAATTGCAAACTATGATAAGCAAAATGATTACAAAAGTAAGGAAGTAAAAAGGAGGTAATTCTTAAAATACCAGGAGTAGGTGAACATATTTTTTTCCTAGCCTTCTTTTCTTTCAGGAAAAATACCATCTCTTCTTCTATTATTGCTAAAGTTACATGATTTAAATCTGTTTCACTGGGGTGAGCCCTGGGCCAATGTAAAAAGGATGCTACAATGTATCACAATGTATCGGTTGTCTTTGCATTTATAGTTCTTCCTAAATATCCTGTGGGAGCCTGTCTGAGATACACATTGAGGAGATCTACTGTCTTCATCTATGGAGTTAGGATCCAGGAAAATGCTTTATTTTGAAAAGAAACAGGATATGTAGAAGTTTGTGGTCGAAATGGGTGCTTAGTGAGGTTTTTAGTGTACTTAAATGTGAAATAACATGGTAGCCTGGCATAGAAGCATTTGCCTATAATCTATTGTATAACTGGTTTGCTACTCAGGAGGCAGAGATGAAAGGATTAGACCATTTGTCTAGGCAAAATTAGTGAGACACTACTGCATAAACAAAGCTGGGTGGTCATGTATTGAATCTGTGTTCCCCGCAAATGGGGAGGGCATGCAAATAGCTGATTTTGGTTGGAGGCAAGGCTCCTCCCTCCCAGAAAAGAATGAGACATCAACAACAAAACTAAAGCAACAAGGACATGGGATGTGGCTCCAATGGTAGAGCACTTGTCTAGCAAGCATGAGGCTCTGAGTTCAAACTTCCTCCCACCCCAAAAAAGTAAAATTACACTAACCAAAGTCCAAAATTGATCCATAGAGTTAAATACAAAAATATTATGATGTTATTTTGTTTCACTTAGGGAAATAAGTTGTTTATGACACTTGCATTTTAGAGGTTGGACATTTCCTGTTGAAATGCTGTATTTCATCCATTTCACTGACTTTGTGGTAATCATCAATATGTACCTTGTTTTTGTTGTTTTAGGGAAGTAGCTATCTGGATTACGTTGTCCTATCCACAATTTGTCACAAGCCAAATTAGTCATATGTGCCAGAGGCTATCAGTAATGGTTTCAAAGATATATCATTAAAGTTAGTTTGTGAAGATTACATTTCTGCAGCTTGATTTTAGAGATGCAAATCTTCATTTCAATAAAAGCATCTGGGTACATTAGGAAGACAAGATGTAGGAATTTAATGAAGAAGAAAAACTTTATTTCATAGCAGGTTGACAACAGGAAACAAATGTAAACTTACGGTTCTGTTTTTCCCCCCATCATGAGTGATATGTTCCCTGACACCCAGGATTAAAAAAAATTCCATACGATAGTTTCTCTCCTTGCTACTTCTTTATTTTCATAATCTCTTTTTTTTAAAAAAACAGTATAATTATCCCCATTTAACCAACTGGTTTCAAATTGACAAATAACAATTGCATA
This sequence comes from Dipodomys ordii, assembly GCF_000151885.1. Classification (NCBI taxonomy): domain Eukaryota; kingdom Metazoa; phylum Chordata; class Mammalia; order Rodentia; family Heteromyidae; genus Dipodomys; species Dipodomys ordii. The sequence continues at coordinate 127,327 of NW_012267444.1, forward strand.
TATTGATTGGGTATAATATGCTGCTTTAAAATATATCTCCATCATGCTTACTAATTTTTATGGGAGAAACCTTTTAATTACCACCACTGATCTGATTATTTAGACATCATTCATTCATTCATGTATTGTCTAGTGTTTCCTAAGATCCTGTTAAGAGCAAGAAGTGCAGGAAAGGTTAATGCAGACTAATGGACTGGCATTATCTTCCATGCCAAGCAGCTGGGGTTATCTCTTACACACTTGGGAGTATTGTATTATTCTAATTTAGAATGAGAGCCATTGGAAGTACAAGGGGCAGGCTGGGTAGGGAGATAGCGAGGTAAGGGCAGGATCTGGAGAGCCAATAAGCCTGAACTGTCTATAATAATTTGTCTCATATGCAGAGAGGTCCAGTAAAATAAAAAATGTAAGACACAGTCATTATCCTTTGCATTAACTTTTATAGATAGGTTTGATTTGAATGACTACCTAGGAAATAAAGAGAACCATTAGTGTCAACATTAGATAGGGCACTGACATAAAACAGATGGGCATGCCAGATGGGCCTGTAATTCCAGCTACTTTTGAGGCCAAGAGGCAGGAGGATAACAAGACTGAGGCCAGCCTGGAAAACATAGCCAGATGCCATTTCAAAAAACCACCAAAAACAAAACAAAACAAAACCCAAGGGACTTTATGAGAATTTGAAGCAGAGGGAGAAATGGTAGCTAAGAAGAAGAGTTCAAGTATACATAGATGTATCACTCTTCTTAGTCTCTGGGATAAACCAAGTGTACCTGATGACAAAGGCAACAGTATAGATTCTTCATTAGTTGTACATATGATGGTCCAAAAAGAAGAAAAAATGAGCACCAACTAGGAAAAGGTCACAGAATTGGAAGACTGGTAGATGATGCTATCATCACCTTTAAGGGCTTTCTTTAGTAGATTTGGTAATGGTTACCATTTAACCAATTTCTAAACTAACCTCTTTCTCCCTGATTTCCTGTAACACTTAAATGACTTCCATGTCTAAGATGGAACAATTGTCATTACAATGTGAACACCAATCTAACTTATATTGTCTACTGTGCTCATAAATACATGGAAGCAAAAAAGATCCTTCAAAAGATCTTTTAGGAGCCAACCATTGCTGGCTCATGCCTGTAATCCTAGCTACTCAGGAGGCTGAAATCTGAGGATCATGGTTTAAAGCCAGTTCAGGCAGGAAAGTTCATGACACTCTTACCCCCAATTAACCACCAGAAAACTAGAAGCAGTGCTGTGGCTCAAAGTGGTAGAGCACTAGCCTTAAGCAAAAAACCTCAGGGACAGCAGCCAGGCCTCTTAAGCTCAAGCCCCAGTGTTGGCAAACACACACACACACACACACACACACACACACACACACACAAAACAACCAAAAAACTCTTAAGAAGATCATATGGTCATATGGTCTCAGCATATGGTCTGGTCCAAAACCCCATTTGGTCTATTATACAGAATTAGCTTTCAAAAAAGTTAATAGAGCTAAATATAGAGTAGATTTTACTCTCACCAAATAAGATAAGCGGTATTCCTTTGAAAAACAAGAACAGTGTCTTTCTTCCTGACCTACCTATTTTAGACTCTTAGATTCTAAGCTTTGAGTCACACTGCACTCATTCAAAAGATGTATTAGAATGTAATTGAGAAATTCTTAAAGCAAGAAACACATTTTCAGATCTTTAAAGGCATTTATTAGTTGAAAATGAAGCTCAAGTATGCATTAAATGTGCACAGGTATTGTGATAATATAAAATAGATAAGAAATTAGGTGGCAGTTCCATGAATACTCCATGTACAAATTCATTGAATGGAAAATAGGCTGAAAATTCACCTCAAAATGTCATTATAAGGTATGAAAGATTTCCATCTGGAATTAAGATATAAGTTTCTTTAGAAAAAAGAAACTCACTGGTGTTGCTCCAAAGAAAATTGAAATGTTTTTCTTAGGTTAATATGTGTGGCTGAAATAAATACTTCAAAAGAGAATTCATGTTTAATACAGTTCTGTTTCACATTAAATCTCATTTATCTACTTAGTTACTCACTCATGCTCATATTCATTAAATCACTTTTTTTATTGTGAAAATACCATACAGAGGGGTTACAATTACATGGGAAAGGTAATGAGTACATTTTCTTTTTTTTTCAGCACAACTATGTTTATTTAATGAGTACATTTCTTATCAAACATTGTTGCCTCCTCCTTTGTTTCCCCTTCCCATCTCTTCCCATCCCCCCTTCCCCCACAGCCAAAGATGTAAAGTTTGTTTTTTTTTGACATAACATCTTGCACATCTCATTTGGGTCCACCTGTATCCCTATTTAAACGATTTGTTTTTGCCCTTCCCCTCCCCAAATTGTACCAACATCAAATACAGTGAGAGCAGGGGTTATACCATCGGGGAGGGACATACAAAGCAACAAAGAAATCATCTTATAAATATGTTAGAAACAATCACAAGAAAGAAAAAAAAACATTTAAATCCTTATCTTGGGGTTCATTTCGCCTAAATCAACTTATCTGATTGTTTCTGCTTGTCTCAGACATATACCAGTAATTGCAAATAAGGGAAACCATGGGACCTATGTTTCTTTGGGCCTGGCTTACTTCACTTAATATAATTCTTTCCAAGTCTTTCCATTTCCTAACAAATGGGGCAATGTCATTCTTTCTCATGGAGGCATAGAATTCCATTGTGCATATATACCACATTTTCTTGATCCA
>NW_012267444.1:136043-269592 GCF_000151885.1 Dipodomys ordii
TGTGACTTAGAAGTTATGTAATCACTTAATCACAATCAAAAAAAAAAGAACCTCGGGCAAGGGAGGGAGGGAGGGGATGGTAGGGGGAAAACAATGGAGGGGGTAACAATGTTCAAGAGGAAGTGTACTCATTACCTCACTCATGTAACTGTAACCCTCTGTATAGTATCTTTACAATAAAAAGAAAGTTTTAGTTTCTAACTTGCTAATTTTTGTTTCTAGTAATATCCATTCTTAGTTTATTATCTCTATAAATTTTTAACTGCAGCTATCATTTTTATTGCTCTCTTTTGGGTAAAGAACATTATCAGAGTGGCCCTTGAATCTCACCAAAGATTAGAAAGAAATTTCACAGGTCTCACAGTGCTCCTTAGGTAATCTCCTTTCTGTTTCTTGACCATGCCTATAAATAATAATGGAGTTCTCAATTTACTGAGTCCCTGTCTAAGTAAAAAGAACTTTGTTCAGAAGTGTGATGTGCACAGAAAAATTCACATGCCCAACTCTGACCTAATTTTCTGTTAAAAATGTGAGTTGTAGCTCTTCTGTTCCTGTTTCTGCCCTTTAGACTTCTAGTTCCCATCTCTGTGGGCCCTTACATTAACTCATGTTCCCAGGGCACTTTCCCACTTCAGGCCCTCTTACAGATAGATATGTTGCCTTGAGCAGGTATTGGGAGGAAGTCAGTTCTGGCCTTGGAGCAAGGGTGCTGAGTCAGTTATGCCAAGAGATTTTTCCTAAATGATATTTAATATAACCTCCCTAATATTAACGAGGAATAAAAACATACTGCTTAGATATAATTATCAAGTGGCTAAGACTGTGACTGGGTGGTAGAGTGCAAATCTACCATGTGTGAGGTCCCGTGTTTGATCTCTAGAACCATAAAACAAGCATGCAAGGAAACACATAAGCAAACAAAAAAAATTATAGATCTAAAGTAAATATATGTCTATTTCCAATGTAAAAATACAATAATTTTAAGGGGGGAAGGGTTTGGCACAACTTGAAATAAACCAGAAAACATCTTTACATTAATCAATCTTCTCGTATACTTTGAATTTGTACTTAATGGCCTTTTCCTCCTGGACCTTAGAAAGCACACCTGGGTATTCTGGGAGAAGTTTATATTTTTCCAAATCAATATCTGGGAAAAATGTGTCACTTTCAAATTCCTGTATGACCCGTGTCACAAATAGTTTAAGATGGCCTGGCTGACTCATGGCTTCCTTATAAACAAAACTGCCTCTTGCTATCCAAACCATGTCTACTTTATTGTTTAATTCTGGTTGCTCAATAAGTTTTAAGGCTTCATCTAAACTTTTGGCCAGAAAATGAGCTCCTTGTGGGGGTTCCTTGAGTTCTCTACTAAGAACTATATTAATTCTGTCCTTTAAAGGTCGATTCTTCTCAGGAATGGAGAACCAGGTTTTCCTACCCATAATCACCAGATTCTGTTTACCTTCTACTGTAGAGGTTGTGGTCATTCTTCGGAAATACTTGAATTCACTCCTGAGCGGGGGCCAGGGGAGGGCGCCATTTTTGCCGATGCCCATGTGCTGGGACACGGCCACGATGCAGTTCAGCAGGCACCCCATGCCAGCAACAGCATTCGACTCCAAGCTTTTAGGGCACACCTGGTATACGCCGTGGGTTTGGCGCAAAAATTCTCATTAACTCACTCTTAACTTAGTAAGAGCTTATTGAGTACTACACCAAGTGTAAAAAGCTGTTTTTTTTACACTGTGGGAATGTAAAAGCTGCATTTATAAAGCAAGAACAAGCTGGTGCGGGTGGTTCATGCCTGTACCTTGCTACTCAGGAGGCTGAAATTGGAGAATCGTGGTTCAGAGCCAGCCTAAGAAGCCATCCGTGTGACTCATCTCCAGTTAACCACCAAAAAGCCAGAAGTGGGGCTGTGGCTCAAGTGGTAGAAATCTAGCTTTGAATTAAAAAAAAAAGGTCCAGAGACAACACTTAGGCCCCAAGTTCAAGCCCCAGGACAAGCACACATACACACAAAAAAGCAAGAACGATGTCTTTCTTCCTGACCTATCTATTTTATACACTTAGATTCTATGCACTCATTTAAAAGAATAAATCCACATTACATTTATCCAAAGCAGACTGAATTCAAAATAGTAGAAGAGCTTAAAAAGTAGCTAAAAAGTGCTTAGGATCTGCATTGAGCTATACCTTTCTCTGATATAATTTAGAATGGGATAAATAAAAGGTCCATTTTAGAAATTGATGGCCTAGTAAAAATCAAATTGAGAATAGCAATCAATTTGGAGACTATCCAGTGAAGAAACTATCAGAATATATGAAAACAATACTTCTTTCAATCAGTGAGAAGTAATATCTGTTCATCAATTCCCCTTGCTTTCCCTTCATTCCTTTAAACAAACTCATTTCTGGAAAGAGGGTATAGGTTTTGCTCTTTTCCTGTATAGACCCAGTAAATGGCTTGGTAGGTTCAGGCTTTTGACCATGAAGGAGGTTTAACTCTCCAGACTAAACAGTGGAGGACTGGCTCCTCCAAGAAGGGTTACTGTTTTGGGATGGGCAGAAATTTATCTCTGCTTCTGATCACCATACACCAGAGATAGCCCCAGAATCCCCTTCAGCATGGTAGGTTTGGGGAGTAATTAACATTTAAATGTGTACATACAGCGAAATAGTTTATAAACATAAGTGAGGTGGCTGCATAAATTATATAGAGAAATTGGTTGTAGTATTACACTATAGCCCTAATGAACAGTGCGCACGCACACACACACACACACACGATGGTGAACATTGTTCCCATATGTTCCATACTCAATTAAAGTGTTAATACTAAGCAGTGGTGAACAAAAGAGGCATTTAAAATTAAATTAATTTTTTAAATCAAAGAAATTGTTTCCTTAATAATTGTGTGAATGCCTACTTTTAGTGTTCTATCTAGCATTTTGATGAACTAATCTTTAGTTATGTTCCCATTCCCAAGTGGTAATTTTCCAAGGCTCTGAAGCCAACAGACTGAGTCATTTCAAGCCATGATGGTGTCACTGAGCTGCACCCAGATTTGTAAGTCTCAGTTGTCCACAGCAGCAACTGCCTTTTTATGGTCCTTTTCTTGCTTACAGGGAACCAAATAGTATGATCATTCAGAGCATGCATTAGTGCTTTATTGGCCTTCCTTCCCTCCCTCCCTCCGCTCCTCCTTCCCTCTTATCCCTTTGTTCCTTCCGTCTTTCCTTCCTTCTTTCTTTTATTTTCTGAAATGTATGAGTGGTGTGGGAAGAAACTAATCTAAGCTAGAAAATCTTTCCAAATATGTCTCCATCTTCCTTTCTCTCTCCTCACCTTTCCTCCTTACCTTCTCTATTTATATCTGTGTATGTATCTATACACACATGTGTTTGTATATACATACAGATAGACACATAAACCCACATTGCATTAAGGAGAGTATTTTCAAGAATTTCAAATAAAACATGTCTGGGTGAACTTCTAAAAGGTTTATTACTATGTTTTAATAATAAAAAAAACAAAGATCCATGAATATAAGAAGGCCCACCAGAACTTTTTATACCATCATTCACTCGGTATAGGACTTACTCATTTGTACAGTCATTTAGTCAAAGACTGAAGGGTTAGTGTGTGCAAATTAATATTAAAGAATTCTTAGAACTCTTCAGACAAGAAGAAAATCAAGATTTGGCACTAATCATTTGTTATAATATTTAATAAATGATACTTTTTTGGTGTCAGTACTGGAGCTTGAACTCAGGGCCATGCACGCTTACTTGGCTTTTTAAATGAAGGTGGTATTCTACCACTTGAGCCACACCTCCACTTCTACCTTTTTACTGGTTAATTGGACATAAGAGTCCCAGGGACTTTCTGCCTTGGCTGGCTTCAAAATAATATATTCATATTTTAGCATCCTGAGTAGATGGTATTACATGCATGAGCCAACAGTGCCTGGCTAACAATAGGTACTTTACTGGTACTGGTACTTTTTTCTATATAGTTCAAAATTATTTTCTTAAATACAAGTGCATTTACTCAGAAGTGAAGATTCATAGAATATATTATTTAGAAACATGCTTGAGACCAGTGTGGTGGTGCATGCTTATAATCCCAGATACTTGGGATGCAGAGGTAAGAGGTTTGGAGTCTGGAGACAATCCAGGCAAGAACATAAGACCCTATACGAAACAAAACAAAATACGCAACAAGCCAAAAGGACTGGGGTCATGCTCAAGTGGTAGAGCTCTTGTCTAACAAACATGAGGATTTAATTTTAATCATTATCCCATAAAAATAAAATAATAAAATGAAACAAAACCATGCATGGGTAAGAAATATTCATAAGAAAACATTCATAAGAGATAAACCAACATTGAAACACACAAAGAATTTATAAAAGCTGAATGTGCTTTCTTTTTCAAATGAGGCCATTGGGAAAGTAAAAATATACTTTAATACATCAACCCCTGTTCAACATGTTTTTGGATCTGACTCCTGAGTCTTCTGATAGACAAGTCCTAGTCCTCTGAGACTGGATTGAACCTCTTTAGTGCACACAGACAGAACAGCTGGATGAAAGTGGTGAATACAAAACTCCAGATGCATATTAGCTATCCCACTGCTTGGATTTGTGATCCTCAAGACAGAACTCTAATCTCTCCAAGAAATGAGATCAGTGGCTATAAATCTTTTTTAATTCCAATTTTTTTTAAAGTTGTGTGTGCTTTTGTTTCTTTTTAAATACCCAGAATTTCCACATGGTAAGAGTACTTTTGGTACCAATTGATTGAGAAAATGCTTATTCTTGCATAGCTTTGTCTGGGCAATGACTCAGCTACCCTCAGAGGCAAGCGACTACTAGATACCAGATGCTAGATAAATAGACCGTACCATTTGTGACCAAGTTACTGTAGAATAAATAAATGTACTTATGGAGCACATTATCTAAAGCATGAATAAGAAAAATATCTTTAAGCTGACTCACAAAGAAAAAAATAGAAAAAAAAGAACCAAGGACTACACACAGATTAAATACAATAATCAAATGCTACTCATTTCTCTTCATTAGAAAATTAGGCACTACTACCTTTTGTCATGCATAAGCTTATGATCCTCTATCTCATCCACATATTTAGAGAAGTACTAGTGACTATGTATTTGAACAATACTATTAAAAAAATCACAATGTTAAAATCTTTGAAAACATTAAAAAATCATAAGAAGTTTAAAAAATAAGGTACTGATGGCCCATTCTATTTATATATTTGCTACTCACATATAGAAATACAATTGATTTATACATTCAATGACAATATTAGATTTAATTAATCATTTTGATAGTCATTTTGTAGACTCTTTGTAAACAATCATGTAATTCACAAGTATATATATATATATATATATATATTTGAAGTCCTCAGTATTAGAGGAAGAGCACACAATATTTTACCAGTGTAAACCATGGAGTTTTTGAACAATTTCTTTTTCCTTTTGGTTGGTCATGGGGTTTGAACTCTGGGCTTGGGCACTATCCCTCAGCTCTTCAGCTCAAGGCAAGCTCTCTACTGCTTGAGCCACAGCGCCACTTCTGGTTTTTTTCCTAGTGGTTTATTGGAGATAAGAGTCTACGGACTTTCTTGCCTGGGCTGGCTTTGAACTGCGATCCTCAGATCTCAGCATCCTGAGTAGCTAAGATTACAGGCATAAGCCACCGGTATCTAACAACAATTTCATTTTTTATTCTTAATATGCTGGGGTTTTTCCCCCAAGAATTGATGTTAAATGCTTTTGAGCGCTTTTACATCCATTATCAAAAACATACTATGCAAAATTTCACTATTCTATTGTTTTGGGATATGGTGTTCTAGATGTGTTTATTTAGATCTATCTCATATTAATATTCTGTTTATTTCTTAGAATAAATGATAAGAAAAGAATTCAAATTTCCAACCATGAGTGTATATCTATTTTATTTTTGATTTACCTATGTTGAAACTTTTAAATACTCATGTATATGATTTTTGAAACTTTTATTAGGTACAGACACATTTATAATTTGTATGTCTTCAGATAAATACTAATACAAATATATGTACTCAACAGGGTCTGATGAATTAACAAAACTTTTTGTCTTGAAGTCTATTAAAGAAGACAACGTCATGCTCGTTAGTGTCTGCATATTACATCTTGTTCTAGCTTTCATTTTTCAGCTTATGTCTTTATTTCATGAAGTATTGCCTATAAAACTGAAGTATGTTTATTTCTAGTCTAATAATAAAATCTCATTTGAATCTTTCTGTAATGGTAAGAATCCTTGTGTAGTGTCATCCTATTAATTCCCATTAGAAATTCTGCATAACTAATATTATTTTCTTATCCCACAGTGGCACACTGTACACATACTCAGGATCTTAACAGAATATAGCATATGTTATAGCAGTAAGGTTAAATTGGTAGGATCTGAGAATAGAATCTTGAACTTCCAAAATACATAACAGCATATTTAATTTGAATTTAGTTTTTGATTATTTCTTAGGATACTCATATTAGAACTGTAACTGCATTTTCTTAAGAGACTGCCCTTTTCTACTAAAGACATTAAGGGAAATGGGTCTGGAAATTAAAGAAATACTGTACTTGGTGGCAAGTGAGTGAATCATTGTACAGAAAATGCAAAAGGTTAGCACTGGGAAAACCTTTGGCACTTATCAAGTATTCTGGGGAAATGAAACTAACATGTTTTGCATAATGATAGTTTTTGAACAACTACTATCCACAATTCATGGTGGAGCCATGAAAAAGACTAAAGATACATGAAAAAATATCTTCTCTTAGTGAGACTCTAATTGTATTGTGTATTTTCCCCTGGCTCTGCTCTTCACCATCTTTCTGACAGTGGAATGCATCCATAGGTTCACTTGACATCTAGCTTTCTCTGGGTTTGGGGCAGTGGTAAATATCAACAGGGGTATCTGAAGAAAGGAGGAGAGGAAAACTCTGGATATTTATCTCTTTTACTCTCATGCTATAGTACCATTAGAGGCTGACTACAGTTATCTCCTTAAGGTCAAGGCTCTTATAGATAATCTTCATCCTATATTTGCTTTTCTCATGGCTCAAGTTCAATAATTTCCTCCTCTTGAATCTATAGGCCTTGGGATGGAAACAGACCTCATGCTCACCAGCCCCATGACTGTCCTTATAGTTTTCCTCATGTTGTATGTACACCTTCACAGAAGTGTTTCATAAAGACTTTTATTAAAGTGTGTTTAAGCTATAAGAGTGTGTCATTGTTTTCCTGTAGGAACCTGAGTGACACAAAAATCTGGTAAGCGAATATCAACAATATGATCAAGCAATATAATCCAACAATATAATAATTTACTGTATAATCAAAATAATCAATAACAATATAAGGTATTATAACAACCATATATATGATACAGACCGTAATGCAATTTTCTGAATAAACAAAGGGGAAAGAAACATTTCCAAGGTTGTGTTCCTAGCAGATGGTGTTCTAGAGAAGATGCAACTGAATATTCATTAAAACAATTAATTAATTAACTAATTTATTCATTAGAAAATACTTAAAAGACTATAAAAGAGAGAAAAATGATGAGGAGGCATGGAAAAAAATGTGTGGAAGTGGTGGTGGGAAGATGTGCCACATCTACTCAGATCCAATCTTGCCAGGCTAGGATTTCATGGAGACACATACTCCTGATCACATTAACACTTCTTTGAAATCTCTTTTATTCTAAGAGATTCTTCCTACTCAGGCAAGGAGATGTGAAGAGTGGTGCAGGTGACAACACTGGGTTAACTATTCCGTTCCTGAGTATCACTGTATTACCACCAGACTGCTTGTTCTGTAACTATGGCAACATGCCACAACTGAGAATCAATTCTGTATGGCATCAAACATTGAAGTTTATATTTTCATGTATTTTAGAATCTACTTCACTACAGGATATTGTAAACTTTGAGGATATTGTAAACTGAGTTCCAGCCATCAGAAATCTAATTCAGTAATTATATGAAGGGACATGAACACTCCACAGTTCTTTTTTCTAAATGAGATTCTATTTGATTCAGATACCAAACATATCTGGAGAAAGAGTTGGTGGACTATTATCATCATTAAAGGGTTTTGGTCTGAACAGTGAATTAAGGATTAATTGGCCTTGGGAATAAGATAGCCTGGATGTGGAATGTAGATAAAAAGAGGATCTTAAAGCTCAAATCCATGGGACTGAGCAACTGGCCTGAAAGGAGAGAAAGAAAGGAAATTAAAGAAGGGAAGATAAGCAAGGTAGAGAGGGGGCAGGTACTAACTGAGCTTCAGGGTATAGTAGTCATGTCAACAAAGCTTTATTATTTGTTTTTAAGACAAGGTCTTACTTTGTAGCCTAGTCTGGCAATAAATTCATAATCTTGCCTTAGCTTCTGCTCAGTTAGGATTATAGGGATGTACCAACATGCTCAGCTAAGGTTTTCTTTTTACTTTTGACATTTTATTTTATTATTTTTTTAAAAAGCAGACCAAGCAAGTTTGTTTGAAAGTGAAACAGACAATACAGACTCTCAATGGAGAGGGGCCCAAAGATGGAAGTTCCTGACATTCTAGTTTTTTTTTTTTAATAGAGTCTAGTTCCCCTCATCTTCAATAAGGATCACTCTTATTGACTCATTTCTAGTAAACTGAAATGCGGAAAGGCAATAATATGTGAATTTAGATTAGAAAAGGTAAAGACTTTCTGCTGTTTCTCTTGGAGGTAATTCCTTTGGAGCCCAGAACTGTTACAAAGTCTAATTCCTGAGATCTCCATGTGCAGAGATAGATCCTCCTCCATTTGGGTGAAGAATCACAACTGTTCCCACCCTTCACTGTTTCAGACTTCCCAAAGCAAGTATCAGGCAAATGAGTAAAGAAGACTTTGAGATCATCCCAACTGTTATTGAAATGCAAACTCATAAGAGATCTTGAATCAAAACCAACCAGCTGTACAGAGCTGGATTTCTGTTTTATATGACATATTTGAAATTATGGTTATTATTGTTAGATACTGTTTAGTTATATAGGAACAGTATCTAATATATACCTCTAGTATACATGGTAAAGTAAATGACAACTCTGATTTTATGCTCACAGGAAGTTTGGAAATTATCCTTTCATTTCACATAGGGGATTTTTAAAGACAATCTCATCATCTTTTTAATTTTAAGTGTCTTTTGCTATATCACAACATATTGCAATAAAAATAAGTGAATCAACAGCTCATAATTTTAATTTCAAAATCAGATTATTAAATAATTATCAACAAGCTTCTAAACCCTTAGTTCTAGGGAGAGCATCGATACTTTCTTTAATACTTTGCATGAAAATACTAATGTCTATAAAAAATACTGCATAATTAAAATTAACTCACTCTCCCTTAAGAGCAAATCAAATTTGTTCCCCCTTAAGAACAGCAAATCAAATTATGAGTCTGTCAAATCAATTCACTATGCAAGCAGGATGATGACAGCCTTCTGAGGATTGATTTTCTTTTATCTCTAAGCTTTTCTTTAACTGTATTTATCTAGTTGAGATTTTTCATATATATATATATATGAAATATATATTCTATAATCTCAGCCAGTCAAATTCAGAACGAATCTATTTTTAGATGCTTTTTAAATGGTAAAGCTGAGGGTATATTATAGATATGAGAAGAAAATAATGACTGGGAAAAGAAAAAAGAGCTGATAATCATGTGTACTGCTTTCAGTCAGTCTCACCTTCTTGAACCCAGAATATATGATGAGTGGAATTCACGGGGCTCTGTGTTCACAAAGACCACAATCCTCACAAGGACACTTCTGAGAATTCTTTCTCCTGTACTCTAGACACTTGAAGAGGGGTTGAGGGTATACTTAGGAGGCAAACATGTGCTGAGCATGTAGGCGTCCCTGTGTTTGATCCCCACCACCCCATACATGAATGAACAACTTTCTTTTTTAAAAAAGAAGGTCTCAGAGGGAATGCAAATGAGTAAGAGTAGTATTTGGAGATGTCTTAGGGAGAAGTAATGTCCCCTCCATTACCTTTCCCACTAGGGCCACTCTAGTACAATTCAAGTAAATTTTCTTTGTGCCTGCTATTACAAGGTATATATTAGTATTTTGACTATGAACATTCTTCCTGCAAACTGTGAATGCATACCTCGTCAAATAAAGCACCATGGCAACCATGCTTTAAAGAAGAGGGTAATTACATTATATTCTAGTTATTCCCCAAATGACTTCCAAGAGTTCTGGATCAGACATGTTGAATGCCTTAGCTAGGATTCTTCAAGAGTCCAGGAGAGGAATCCATAATAGTAAAACGGAGTGTAGTAATATATATTACATCTACTTTTTTAAGTTTATTAAAAAATTCATAGGTAGGAGAAATTAAGCTTCACCAATTTTTTTCATATATAAGCTGGCATTGTGACCCCATACTCTGTCAGACAGTAACCTGTCATCTATGCAGGACCTACATATCTTTGTGAAGGATTTTTGTGGCACAACAATGATTAAAATCTAGAATCACTATGGAGTCAGCTTGGTTTTAAATTAAATCTCCAAATTTATTAAGTCTGAACGGTCATTTCAAAATAGTTTTGTTTAAAATCATATCCGCTTTAAAATGTTACTAAGTAAAAAAAAAAAACAATTGTTTTTATACTAAGATACAAATTGGCTACAATAATCACCTCATCTTAAATACTGTGTGTTCTATAGTTTACAGTGTAATAGTAGTACATAGTGCTCCTATGATTTTTACTGATAGTATACATAGTCAAAAAAGTTTGGGGAGCAGGAAGAAAATAGCAGATTGTTGAATAACCCTTTCTGTGTCTCCTCAGACTAAGTACAGGTATGTGCCCTAAGGAGAAAGTAATCTTAAGCAAGGATGCTAGAGAAAATATAGACAGGTAGACACTAGAAGAAATTAAAGTTACTGAATATTAAATAACTTATCAGACAGAGTAGGAAAACTCCCTCCATAGTGGGATGGAAGCCCCATCCCAGACATTTTTTTGTGGTTTTTATTTTTTGTTCCCCACCCATTCTTCCATCTCTACTTCTTTTCTGGCAAGAAACATCCATGAAAAGCTGGCAGAAGAGTGGAATCAGACAGAGAACAGGAAGCCTGTCTCAGGGAAAGGTAGAATCAAGAACAGTTATATCTGTGTCCCTCTACTATATCTCAGTGACAGTGTGTCTCTGAGATTGCCATACCAGTCTTCTTAAACCAAGAGCTGAATGCATAGACCCAGAAGAGGATTCCAGCAAAGCGACTAGAGAAAATGAGTCACACACCTAATTCTTCAGTGGGTGAGTGTAATGGAACAGGAATAGTGAATTTCTCCACACTGGAGCATGGGACAAACATTTCATTTTTTTATAATCTACTTTACCTTTAGTAATAATGTTGATGCCAACCCAGTGGGTATAAGTGCATGGGTTCGGGAGAAATCTTCAGTGGCAGAATAAAATGCCAAATGCTTACTCCTGAAAGGCTGAAGCTAATTGGTAGACTCCTACATGCCTAATGCAAAAGTGTAGGGTTGGAAACAAATAGCACTCTTCATAATTTAAAGTACTTCATTCTTAGGAGGGCCACTCAGCACAACCAAGCGTGTGGAAATGCGTAGTCTCGTGGGCAATTCTGCAGCAGCATAAAGTCCTACACGGATGACTGATGACTTGTGTACAAGCAGGTGCTCCTCCCCCTCCCCAGTATGAAATGTGCAGGAGAGAAGCAGTCTTAGGATTTGTGCTGTATGCTACCTTATCCCTCAGGCTCTGAGCAGGGCAAAATATGGGTTTCAAAAGAAGTAGAGGGCTTTCTCTGCCCCTAGCTGGGCTTTACTTGTTCAAACCAGAGCAGGAACTAAGATTGGAAGAGTGGATCTATTCTGATGATACAGGACAGCTGTCAGTTACTCTTCCCTTCAACGAAGAAGAAAAGCTAATATTTTTTTCTTTTCTTTCATTGGTAGTTTATTTTCTCCTTTCCTTACTCTATTACTCTTATCTTTTTTATCTCTTTGAAATCTCTGATGATACCTACCTAACTTCTCCATTATAAATGAACTATAAATCTGCACATGAGTATATTAGGTATCTGCAATTATCACATTCTGTTTCCCTTTGGCCCTTCTTTTTAGCTCTGTGTCTCTTCTTTCACCCTTCCTACTCTTAAAATCTAAGTTCTAACACCTAACATGTTCTGACATGTAGTGTGGTTTTACACAAAAACTCTAGCCTTCTGCAAATATAATGTGACTGTATCTATAGATAGTCTTACCAATATCTTACTGTCTGTAACTATCTAGTTAGGCTTTGTATTTAGTAGAGCTGCGATACAATCCCATGCTAGTAAAAAGAAACAACACAAACCCAGGTAACATCAAATCCTAAACCCAGATTTCAGATGACTAAAAACCCAAACCACAAATTGTTTTTAATTGAATAAATGGCAACAGAGAAATGCAAGAAATAGGAGAAAGAACAGAAACACAACATGCTCCAAACCAAAAGTTACACAATAAAGGATCAAAATGAGAGTTAAGTGGCAGAAACTCCATATAGGGAACTCAAAGAATAAGGATAAGAACATTCAGAGAAATTAAACAGAACATTTATAAGCAACTAGACAAATTCAAAGAGAACACAAGCAAACTGATAGGAATTTAGTAAGAATATGGATGAAAAGCTAAATGAATCCTAAGTAAATACAAATAAAGTTAAATAAAAAGAATGCAGATAAACAGATAAAAGAGTTTAACACACACACTCTCTCTCTCTTTTTCTCTCTTTCTCTCTCTCTCTCACACACATAATGTAATACAACACTCCAAACTCAAATGAACAAATAACGTAGTGTGATACTTTCATCAATGGAAAAGTAAGAATCACATGATAATCTCAATACATGCAGAAAAGACTTTTGACAACATCCTTTTATGATAAAAAGCTCTGGAGAAGTTAGGAATGTACAGAACATTCCTCAACATGATAAAAGTTGATTGAAAGGAGTAACATTGATCAAGACACACTGTATTCATAAACTGTTGTTGAATAGCAACTCTGTTGTACAACTACCTAGAGATAATAAAAATATTCAAAAGTAAGATAAGATAAAATAAGTAAAACCTGTTTATGACAAACCTACAACCACCATTACACTTAGTGGTAAAACTAAAACCATTTCCTCTAAAATCAGGAACAAGACAAGGATGTCCACTTTCTCTACTCCTCTTCAACAGAGTATTGGAATTCCTAGCAAGAGTAATCAGGCAAAAGAAAGACATAAAAGGATCCAAGTAGGAAAAGAAGAAGTAAAGTTATCTTTATTTGCAGATGATATAATCTTATATTCACAGGATCCTAGAGATTCCATCCCCAAGCTCCTACAGCTGTCTAAAATTTTTGGCAAAGTAGCAAGGTATAAATCAATGCATGAAAAATCAGTAGCTTTTCTGTATACCAACAATGAGAAGGTCAAGATTATAATCAGAAAAGAAACTCCATTTGCAAATGTCTCAAAAAGTTACCTAGAAATTAGCCTAACCAAGGATGTGAAGGAACTCTACAATGAAAACTATAAAATCTTGAAGAAGGAAATTTGAAGAAGACACAGGAAGTGGAAGACATTCCATGACACTGGATTAGCAGCATTAGTATTGTGAAAATAATACTGCATCCCAAAGCAATCTAAAAATTCACTGCAATATTCATCAAAATCCCAACACCATCATCCTTTAATGAGATAGAAAAAACTCCCAAAATTTATATGGAACCACAAAAGGCCCCAAATTGCAAAGTAAATGTAGTGCTGGAATTATAACAATTCCAAACTACAAATTCTGCTACAGAGGTATAGTAAAGAAAATAGCTTGGTACTGGCACAAAACCAGGCTTGAGGACAAACGGAACAGATAAAAGACCCACAAATAAATCCATAGATACACAGTCATCTAATACTCAAAAAGGAGCAAAAAACCCCACAGGCTGGAAGAAAGAGAGCCTCTTTAACAAATGATGCTGGAAAACTGGACATCTACATTCAGAAAACTGAAATTGCATTCCTGTCTCAATTCAAAATCAATCGAAGACTTCAATGTAAGACTTAAAATTATGAAAACATTACAGGAAGAAGTAGGGGAAATATTAGAACTCCTTGACACAGACAAGAATTTTCTGAGTAAAGATCCAGAAACACAGCAAATCAAAGAAAGGCTTCACAGATGGGATTGCATCAAACTAAGTTTCTACATGGCAAAGGACCCAGTTAACAAGCTAAAAAGACAGCTAATGGAATGGGAGAAGATTTGTGCCAGCTATAAATTTATTGCAGAGAGCTTAAGAAGCTAAGCCATAAAAGAATAAACTAACCAATGAACAGGTGGGTAAATGAGCTAAAGAAGTACAAATGGTCATCAGACACATGGAGAAATGTTCAACGTCTCTGGCCATAAAAGAAATGCAAATCAAAACAACACTGAGATACTATTTCACCCAGGTTAGAATGGCCTCCATCAAGAATATAAACAATAACAGATGCTGGTGCAAATGTGGGTAAAGGATCTCTCCTATTTTTGGTGTTTAATCCCTTTGGAAAGCAGTTTGGAGATTCCTCAAAAAACTAAACATAAAAATACCCTATGATACAACAATCTCACTTTTGGGGATTTATCCAACAGATAACAAACTAGGTTAACAGTAAAGCCACCTGCACAAACATGTTCATTGCAGCACTGTTCATCATAGACCAGACATGGAATCAGACTAATTGCCCCTCAATGGATGAATGGATCAAAAAATTGTATATAGGGGCTGGGAAGGTAGCTCAGTGGTAGAGCGCTTGCCTTGCATGAGTGAGGCCCTGGGTTCGATTCCTCAGCACCACATAAGCAAAAATAAAAAAGCCGGAAGTGGCACTGTGGCTCAAGTGGTAGAGCGCTAGCCTTGGGCTGAGGAGCTGAGGGACAGTACCCAGGCCCAGAGTTCAGGCCCCATGACTGGACCAAAAACAAAAAACCACAGTGGAATTTTAGCAATACATTAGAAAGAATTGCATTGCATCCTGTATAGAAATAGAAAGACCTGAAAAAATCATTTTAAGTGAAGTCAGGTCCAGAGAGACTAAGGATACATTTTTCTCTCATACAGAACCTAGAATTAATTTATAAATATGTAAGTAAACACTTCATGGTGGTCTACAACTATACACAACTGTATTAACTGAAATATGGTAGATGCAGGGGAGAACTCAAAGGATATAATTTCTTAGAAAGATGAACTCACAGTCAAAATGAACAGCTGGAGACTGGTACTTGAAAAGAAGTGGATGGGATCAAGGTGGGTGTAGATGAATAAAAAGGGAGGGAGAGGAGCATGCAGTTGTAAAATTCAATGCAAATCCTAAAATTAAGAAAACCGAAAGCAGTGGTGAGTTGGGAGGGATAGGGAAGAAGGATGAAGGGCTGGCACTGATCAAGATGTACTGTATTCATAAACTTCTTCATTGAATTGCCACTCCTTTGTACAAGTGAAGATAAAAATATATTAGAAAAATAGTGACTATGTCCTGAGAAATGCAAAATGAATATTATTAATGTAAAATTTGGGGTTTCAAACAATTAAAGCATATAATAAGTTTGTAAATATTAATGAAATTAATATTAATAGAATTTTTAAAAATCCAAAAAAAGAAATAAAACCTTTGTATCCTGTGAGACCATAATGTAACAACACTAGAGATCAACAGTAAAAGAGGCTACAGAAAATATTCAAACTCATGGAGGCAGAATAACACACTGTTGAATGATGAGTGGGGTAATTGGGAGGATAGGAAGGGAAACCCAGAAGTTCTTACTATCCAATTAAAATGAAAAGACAACCTATCACAACCCTTGGGATACAATAAAGAAAGGGCTAAGAGGAATGCTTATAGCTGTGATTGCCTACAAAACAGAGATCTCAAATACCCCTGTGATGCATCTTAATCTCCTTGAAGAAACAAGAACTAGCCAAACCCAACACGATATGAAATAATAAAGATTAGGCCAGAAATCAATGGAATAAAGACTTAAAATCTATGAAAAGAATCAATGAAAAGTTCTTCAAAAAAGCAAATAATATTTATAAGCTAACTAAAAATGGAAAGGAAAGACCCAAATAAATAGGAGATGGAAATGTGTCTAGCACAGTGAATAAAAGGGAAATCAGAAGATGGAGAAGGAATATTTTGACAGCCTTTATTCAAATAACCTGGAAAATCTAATAGAAACAGACACATTTCTTCATAACCTGAACCTACCAAAATTGAACCAAAAGGTTATAAATCACTTAAATAGAACATGACAAGGAATGAAGCTGAAATAAAGTAAAGAATTTCACCCCACCAAAAAAAATCCAGGACCCAAAGAATTCACAGTTGAATTCTTTTTTTTTATTGTGAAAATACTGTACAGACACAGTTGAATTCTATAAGACCTTTAAAAAAGAACAAATACTAATACTCCTCAAACTTTTCCATGAAATATAAAGAGAAAGATCACCACAAAACTTTCTATGAAGCCTATTATTAAATGCGTTCTAAAGCTTGACGTGTCAAAACAGAAGGAGATCTTTACACCAATCTCTTTGATGAACATAAACACAGAAGTCCTAAAATAAATCACTTATTAACTAAACTCAATAATTAATCAAAATGATAGTAAACCATGATCAAGCTGGTTTCATTCCAGGTATGCAACCTTGGTTTAACATGTAAATCAAAAAGCAGAAGAAAGGACAAGACTCATATAATCATGTATCACTTGGCTCAGAAAAGGCATTTAACAAAATCCAACATTCTTTCATGATAAAAGTTCTGGAGAAACTAGGCATACAAGGAACCAGGATAGAAGGAATGTACCTTAGCATAATAAAGCCTAAATATAACCAATCCACAACAAACATCATACTAAATGGAGAAAACCTGAATCCATTTCCTCTAAATGGAGAAAAACCTGAAACCATTTCCCCTAAGAACAAGACGAAAGTGTTCACTCTTCACTTTTATACAACTTTCATGATGGAGCAGGATAAAGAAAAAAATTAACACACAGCAGTAGTTTTGCTGTACACCAATAAACAGGACAAGAGGGAACTTAGGAGGACAATTCCATTTATAATAGGTTAAAAAAAAACTAGAAATAGGCCTCAGAATGTGAAGGACCTCTACAATAAAAACTGCAAAACTCTGAAGAAAGAAATTGAAGAAGACATAAGAAGATGGAAAGACCTCCTGTATTTATGAATTGGTAGAATGTGAAAATATCCATACTCCCAAAAGTGATCTACACATTCAGTGCAATACCTATTGAAATCACAATGTTATTTTTCATAGAAATAAAAAAAAATCCTAAAATTCACTTGGAAATACATAAGGCTAAAACAGGGTCTTCAAATTATAAAAGATAGCCATAATAACAAAAGAGTGTGCTGTTGGCACAAGAAACAATCCAAAGACCAATGGAACAGGTTAGAAGACCCAGAAATAAATCCATGTATCTATAACTACCTGATTTTTGAAAAAGAAGTCCAAAATGTGTGTTGGAGAGAAAAAGTAGTCTCTTCAACCAATGGTTCTGGGAAAACTTGGTCACCACATCAAAAAATTGAAATGAAACCCTCCTTCTGGAAGGAGCCATTTACATCTACATTCCAGCAAGGTAACTGGGTAAGAACAGGAATGAATGTTTCCTGTGTATGTGATTTATACCACTGAAACGTTCAACTCTAAAAATGTGTGATCCATTCAGAATTTAAATTTGAAATAAAGTCTTGTGTGTGTGTGAGAGAAATGAAGACAGAGGCAGACAAACTACACACTAAACATTGATACATTTATACTCTATTATGCACATATTTTCACTATGAAGAACACATGTATACATTCTTTTTCATCATGCTATCCAGAAAAATAATGAAGTTTATTTAGAATTAAATGAGGGTATGGAATGTGATACAGTACAACTAAGACACTCAAGATGGGTATAATAGCACTAGTCACGCAAAAAATTAAATTCATATAAAAAATCACAAGACAAAAAAGCAATTCCATCATTATAAAGATGTTCCATGCACAGCACTAAAAATTCCACCCAAAACCCATACTTGCAATAAACAAAAAACTATGTGAAAATATTGCCATGCTAACATGTTGATCACCATATAATTCATGGAAAATTCATTAATTCATGGAATAATTCATTAAACAATGGATTAGAATGAAGTAACACAGTTTGCAATATTGTCAACTAGACCACAATGATTTTACAAAACAAACAATTCCAGATTCACTCATAGGGTGAGTAGTATGGGTTAAATGTTGAGAGAAGATAAATATAAGCCCCAGTAATTTATATCATTATCTTCTAATTATAGAAACTAGAAGCTGAGAACCTGAAAAAATTATATAAAATTTGGTATACGCCCGTGTTCTAAGAAATGACTTCAGGATCATATATGCAATTAATAGACAGTTGTATAAAATCACTTTAAGGTCAGGATTTAACCTCTTAAACAATGATCACAATTTACATCATAGAAACCACATGTATACATTCTTATTTGTGTTTGCAAGGCAAAGTATAGTAGTCTTCAAGCAGCTCAGAATATCTATTGTTAGTGAAATGAAAGAATATAAAAAGCTCTTAGCTACTCTTGAGATGACCAGGTCATTTAATCATTTGGACCACAGTGGACCTTCCCTTCCAGTTGTCTTCTCTCCTATTCACTTTACTTTTCTGCCACAACTAAATAGTATCTTTAAATACATTGTATCTATTCTATTTGCAAATATTATTCCATTATTCAAGCCTTTTTTGCTTGTTGTAAGATGTTTCATTTGGTATAAATAGATTTTAGGTTATACTTCCTTTGTGTGCATGTGTGTGTGTATGTGTGTGTGTACGCACACACATGTGCATGCTCATATCTGCAATGCTAGAGATCAAACTCAGGATCTGACCCATCCTGGGCAAGCACTCATCCACTAAGCTGCATTTTAGGTCTGATTTTATATTATAAAATTAACATTGTAACAACTATAGTTAAAGAATACCTGGCATATTAATCTATGTTTCTAAAAGTACATGGCTAAAGCCTCAGAAACTACCTAAATTGTTTGAGTGTATACTCCATCTGTCTTTTTATATTTGTGTGATTTTGAGTAGATTCTTCAGCCTTTTTGTAAACTGAATCTACATTTCCTCACAAGCGAAATAGGAAAAGCTGTTTCATTTACATCCTAGGATTGTTTTGACCCTTAACATATACAAAGTCTGAACAAAGTCTGGCATAGAGTAAATTTTTAATGTGTGTTCCACATTGTCATGATCACAACTAGTATGAACTATTTCTCCATTTTTCCTCTTCTGTCAATCAAGCTAACAGCCACTTCCACCCTTAATTTTTTTTTTTTACAGATATGTGTCAGAGAAGCAAGATGGCCTTCCTTCAGGCTGAGTCTTTAGGAGAAACCTCAAGAACTGGATGGAACACCATGATACAGAGAGTCCGACTTCATCCATCTGTGTGCGAGAGTCCAGCCTGTACTGAGAGCATCCTGATACACAGGGCAGCAGTACACACAGTATATGAGGAATGGTTGTACCATGACTGAGTATCAGAGCTGAGACACAGGTAAGACAAGCAGGGCTGTAGGGTTTGATATCATAAGTGCCAAACTGGCGATGGGGAGGTAAGGCTGGGCCGAGGAGCGGACAGTGATAAATTAAGAACGTCTACCCTGCCTAACAACAATCATGACTAAGAAACAGAAATGTGGATTGTGGGTTTCCAAATCTCTAAAACTTTTCAGGAAAAGCAGAATAGATTTTTAATTTTGTAGTCTTCCAATTTAAAAAACTGACATGCACACAGATACTTATATATTGTTTCACCCTCCTGAACGTTAGGATCATGAGTATTCCATGATACCTGGCTTGACATGCATTAAAAAAAAGTCTGCTGTAGGATTCCAGTGGTTCATACCTGGTCTGTAATCCTAGCTACTCAGGAGGCTGAGATATGAGGATAGCAATCTGAAGCCAGCCCATCCAGGAAAGTCTGTGAGACTCTTATCTCCAATTAACCAGACAAAAGCCAGAAGTGGAACTGTGCTAGCCTTGAGCAAAGAAAGCTCAGGGAAAGTGTCCAGACCATGAATTCAAGCCCCAGGATCAGTGTACATTAGTGCACATATATGTGTGTGCATGTACACACACGCACACATACACACACACACACACACACACACACACACACACAGTGTCAGCAACCCACATTCAAACTGAAAGCTGCCAGCTTGTGATCTCAGACTTAGAGAAAGTTACTCGTTTAGAAACCATTTTGTTCCTGGTTGGGAATCCCTAGCACTGTCCTTGACTGCTGATGGATGAAGCAAGTTATTTAACTTGTCTTAATATTAGTTTTCCTACTGTAAAGTAGAAGACCAACAGCTAATGTTGGAGGATAAAGTGGTAGCTTGATAAAAATCAACACTAATGGATGTACACTCAGATATAAGTATCATTCCAGAATAAAGAATTTTGCACCAAAACTAGTATAAAAATATAGACACAGTAGAAAAATCAGGTCACCTTAATATTGAACAGCATATACAAATACACTGCAAGATAACAGTTTGGATTTCTATTATGTTTGAGTCATAAAAATAAGTAAGATTTTTGTATATACTTAGAAGACAAATCTCAGTAGCATCACAATAAACCATCATGAAGGAAGCTCTATATGGATCTCCAACAAGGCAGCTGAGACAACAAACCACTGCTGGTTTTAAAATCACACCAATGTGGAGGTTGGTCATGGTGATAATACCTGAAATCCCAGCTACTATGTAGGCTCTTGGAAATTGGGAGGATCATTGTCCAAAGGCAATCAAAGCAAAAAATGAGACCCTACTATAAAAACAAACTAAAAGTAAAAAGTATGTGGCTCAAATGATATAGCACATGCCTAGCAAGTACAAGGACATAAGTAGAAACCCCAGTACAGTACTGATCTCCCTCAAATAAAGAAATGAAAAGAAATATCACATACAAATGGATAAATAAACCCAATAGGAGGGCTGGGAAGGTGGCCCAGTGATAGA
The DNA here is from genome assembly GCF_000151885.1 of Dipodomys ordii. Taxonomy (NCBI): domain Eukaryota; kingdom Metazoa; phylum Chordata; class Mammalia; order Rodentia; family Heteromyidae; genus Dipodomys; species Dipodomys ordii. The sequence continues at coordinate 157,267 of NW_012267444.1, forward strand.
GCACTTGCCTTGCATGCCTGAGGCCCTGGTTTCGATTTCTCAGCACCACACAAGCAAAAAAGAAAAAAAGCCGGAAGTGGCACTGTGGCTCAAGTAGTAGAGCGCTAGCCTTGAGCTGAAGAGCTGAGGGACAGCGCTCCGGCCCAGAGCTCAGGCCTCACGACCGGATTCCACCCCCCTCCCCCAAACCCAATAGGACAGGCAAGAAGACAACAATTTAGGATCATCCTCCAAGAGAGAGAAATGGGGAGGAAGCAAAAGATGGTATACAGGATGGAGGGAGTTTGTGTTGTGTTTTAAATACGTAAAATCAGGATATATGTTTGTGAGCATCTTAAACTTACAGGTGTCTATCGGTAGTCATGTGAATGAATCAGATTGCTTCAGATACAAGTTTTTAGGAAACGGGGTGGAAAAGAGACCTACAGTGAAAGCGATGGGGACTCTACGAGGAGTGAGCCTGTCAGGAGCTAATGTGGAAGGGGCTGATCTCCAGGCTCCTCACAGGACTGATGTCAGATAAGATCACGTATTTAAGTTACAGTGCCAGTGTCAGTTTTTCTGCCATGGGCTCATTTTGGAACTCTGGATTATCATCACCTTTGGCCTTAAATGATCAATTTTTCTTTTTTGCTTCAGGATCAGGAAGATAAGGATAAAGGAGGCAGAGTGTGCTAATTAGTGGGCTTCCAACTGCTTCCTGCCTAGCAGTGTGAATGTCCCTGGGCTCCAGCTGACAGATGTCTGGAGTGGTTTTCAGCCAATTTTAGCAAGGCAAAACCTTCTTTAAGCAAAGGCTTAGGTGGGACCTCAGGATACAAAATAAAAGCTGATCTATCCCGGGGAGCCCTGACATCTTCAGAGCTTTATCAATCAATTTGAAAAACAGCCTCTAGAAAGAGTCCATTCCCCTTCAAAGCTTCTGACCAAAAGGAGTGGCAAAGGAGCCCTTCAAATCAAAGGAGTGAATCAAAGAAGTGTTCATTCTCAACAAGGTGGAATAGTAGTAACTAATTTTTGTTGAGTATTTACTATGAGCCAGGAATGGTAAGAAAAACTGTACTGAGTTCATTTGATTTTCACAACCATCTTGTCAGGCACTTCTCTGATTCTTCAAAGGAAAACCTGAGGCTTCAAGAAAGTCAGCAAAAGTAGCTAAGAGCACAGGCCAACTGAGGGTCAACACCCACTGCATGCTATTGATTACACTTAATGAAAATAGAATAAATACCTTAATAATCCAGACAAACTAAAATCAACTAGAAAATACAGAGTTTGTAAAAAATGAAACTAGATGGAACAATTTTTTAAAACCATAGCGCAAAAGCCCGAGGAAAATACTGATACACACACACACACACACACACACACACACACAGAGCTATGTTTTAACAATTCATAAAAGAGAAAATTTAAATGGTCAATAAATATATTTTTGATGTTTCATTTCACTAGAATTAGGAGAATGCAAATCATGATAGTAAAACAGAAACATACCTAATCCATGAGATTGCCAAAAATAAAAATGACTGAAATAAAGTATTGTTGAGATGAAGGGAAAGAGGGAAAAGATAGTCACAAATTCAGGACCACTTTTTAATAAAAATATAAAACAGCCAGGCACCAGTGGCTCACACCTGTAATATTAGCTGCTGAGGATGCTGAGATCTGAGGATCTTGGTTCAAAGCTAGCTGAGGCAAGAAAAGTCAGAAAGACTGTTATCTCCAATTAATCACTAAAAAAATCTGAAAGTTGAGCTGTGGTTCAAGCGGTAGAGCACTATCCCTGAGCCAAAGAAGTAGGGTCAGTGCCAGGCCCTGAGTTCAAACCCCAGTACAGCAAAAAAATAAAAAATTAATGTATATATATAATATAGGCTTAAAATTATAGAATCTAGAATAAACACACACACATAGGATAGAGATATTTTTGTAACCTAAAAATTTTATTTCTAGAATTAATCCTTAGAGATCATCTTGAGATATATAAAAAAGATGTATGCAAGAATGTAGGCAATGGGGGGGGGGGACCGGGAGGGAGGATGGGAAGGGATGGGAAGGGGAAACAAAGGAGGAGGCAACAATGCTTGATAAGAATGGTACTCATTACCTTGCCCATGTAATTTCAACCCCTCTGTATGGTATTTTCACAACAAAAAAAATGACACCAAAAAAATGTAGGCAATGGTATTTTTGGAACAATCAAACTTTTAAAAGAAGTTAAATGTCTACTAATAAAACATGGCATTGTTAAAGAATATAACACTATGAAACAGTTGTCAGGCTGAGCAAAGGCTCTATGTATCCACATAGATCTCAAAAACATAATACACAGTAAAGAGTACAAGTTATTAAATGATAAAAAAAATAGCCCTGAAGAAATAGCAGTATAAAAAGTAGTAGGGCTTATAGAATGTGTGACTAGTTATAAAATTTGAAAATTAGCTAGGACCCTATAGCTGGTATATTATTAATTGTTGTCAGTTTTTGGTTTCTTTTAAAATAGATTTGCTAAAAGCTTACCTCCTCTATTTTCAATAATGGACCATAGAATGGTTTCAACTTGATTGTTTAGCTAACAAATCTTCACTAGGAAAATCTCCCCATTTTCACCCCAAGGAATATAAAATTCTACTGCTGAAAAACACACACACACATACCAAAACACTGCTTAGAATTTCATTGTAAGCTGTAAGCTATTTAGTGAAATCTTGATTATATGTCTGTTCCACCACTGGTGAGATCTTAGGCTTTCTTTCCCTTTCCTAATCTGTTATACTTTTTAATCACACCAAAAGTGAGAAGATATTTTCCACATAGACAGGAAGTGCTAAACAAATCCCAAAGAACACAACCAGGTGCTAGTTTGGGAATAAGAAGAGTCATCACTGGGTCTTGAAATGCCAAGCCTAGTTCTTGGGCTGAGAAGTAAGGGTGGGAAGGAAAAACAAAGCAACACACAGCACTTAGCTTGTGATAGAAAATGTTAGTAGCCTATCAAACTGTTTTCCATTCTTCCAGGATAACAGTTCTGTAGGCAGATATGACTCATGGCTTGACTGCATTCTTGAATCTGCTTTGTAGGTGGGATGTAGCCATGTGACTTGAGTGCTCATCTTGGAGAGTTAGAATTGATATGTGGGGCCTTACAAGTTGGGGACTTAAGAAATGGAATGTGAATCCTTTACACTCTCTGTCATCTTCTAAGCAACTGGAACCTGGGCAAAGCAGTGATAAATCTTTCACCACAAGTATGTCAACCATGTTCTAGGACAGTTGTTTTCAAGGCCTGAGAACCACTAAGGACTAAGATCCTTTCTGAAGGCCAAAAGATCAAAATTATTTTCAGGGTATATGTCATTCTAATTCGGTGTGTGTGTGTGTGTGTGTGTGTGTGTGTGTGTGTGTGTGTGTGTGTGTTGGTGCTTTGGCTTAAACTCTGGGCCTTATACTTTTTGCATGGACTTTGGGCTTATGGTTAGAACTCTATCATGAAAGCCAGGCCTCTAGTTCCAATTTTCAAAGCTAAGACATGGACAGGTTTTATTCTCATCTCACACAAAGATAGAGTGAATTTATCCTATGGCTGCATAAAGTGATATCACAATACTCTGAATACAAAAGCACATGCAGACTTTATGCACATTTGTATGATCGAATTGACTAAAGGATGGTATGAATACACAGGATTGAGATCCCATGGTGTGATTCCTTTGAACAATTAACAGGCAGCTCAACAAAATGAATGTCAGAAAGCTGAGACATGTCTTAACTGAATGATAACAGGAAGGGTGGGCAAATGCAATCATACTGGTCAATGTACAGACAGGAAAACTGAGCTACAACACTTGAGATGAGTGAAGATGGGAGAGATTGGGGAGAATGATAAAAGGGGTGACTGATCTAGATGCACTGTACACATAAGTAGACATGTTAAATTGAAACCTCTTTGAACAGTTGCGACTCATATCTGTAATAAAAATAGCTAGAAAGGGCTAAAATGTTAATATCTGCTAATTGCTTTATTGTTACATTTAGCGATGTATTTCAAAAAACTCCAATGATCTCAAGAAAGAATCGACCAATTCTTGACAAATTCTTGACCAACATAGAAGGAAAGAATGCAGCAATTCAGGGCCTCCTGAAGTTGAAAGTCAGCTGACATCATGTCTCCAAACAGCAGAAGATGAAGCAATTATAGCTTAAAGAACTTCCATTAGCACCCCCATCACCATCAGAAAAGCCAAACACAGCAAAGATATTGCCTTTTACATAAAATTGCATTGTAGAGGATATCAAGGTAACTCTACTACAATGACTGAACACAGAAATAAATCCATTATATCTATAATTATTATAATAACTGTAACTTTGGATGTAGTTCAAAGCACTAGTTAAAAGGCTAGACAGAAAAAACTTGTATTCCCTCCCTCCCTTCCCCTCCTCCTTCCCTTTTTTCCTCCCCTCTCCCTCCCTCCCTCCCTCCCTCCCTCCCTTCCTTCCTTCCTTCTCCCCTCTCTTTTTCTTTTTTTTATAAACTTAAAATAAGTTCCAAGGAAGGCATAGTACCCAATATGTCACTTGGATGCGGTCATGTAGGGTAATGAACAAGGAAGAACTTCACAGAAACCCTGAATCTTGGAAGACAATGACTTAAAAATAGCTGACTCAGGAGTTATCAATGGGTCAATCATGACACATCCTTCACTGAGGGGTAAGGAAGGACCTGCTTGCAGTCCTGCCTCATCAGATTTGCTATGAGATTGGTTCAGTGATTGCAGTATATACATCCCTCAACTTTCCTTTATTCTTTTACTCATCCTAGCTTTGTATTTCCACATTTGTTAGTACCAAGGAAGGAAGAAACTGAAGTTTAGTTTATTAGTGAGTGCCTATAAGGAGTCAAAGACCTAATGAGAACTGTCGATTCTCAGAGCTTGAACTAATAATGAGGCTTTATGGGGACAGATCAAGCTCACTTACTTGCTAAGGGAGAGGTACTTTGTGTGGGAGGAAGAAATTTGCAGGGCAAATTGGTAGAAGCTAATAGTTTTCTAGACTTTGTACAGTGATGAATTTGTACCTGGCTGCCCATATGGACCGCATTTCCCAGTGGCTCACAATTATAGCATGGAAAAATTCTCAGTAATGCCATGTGATTAGAAATGATAGATGTCAGGGACTTCAGGCCTTCATGTTCTCTTTCCCAACTAGAACTCATATGTGATGACAACCCTGTTTGGATCACACAGATAATGATAATGATAATGATGGTGCTGATGGTGGTGGTGGTGGTGGTGGTGTCCTAGGAAATGCAAGAAGGCCTGGGAAGGAATCATAATCCCTACATGACTTCAAGAAAAAGCTGTCAATATGGACTGTTTACACTGAGAATATTCTCTAGAGGAAAAAAACTTTAATAAGCTTGTTCATTTGTTTATTTATTATTCTGTGGTACAAGAATCAAACCAGAAGCTCACACGCTGAGCAAGCACTCTACCACTTGAGCTATGTCCACTTGACCACATTCCCAGACATGGTTTTCTGTGGCTGTACCACCATTCACAGGTTGCTGACAGAAATGCACCTCTTCTAACATTCTGGACCTGTGGCAGAAAAGCCTTGGGGAAAATATCTTGCATGCATGTGTACACAGTACATGAGGTACAGTATAAGAAAAATATATACTCTTTGTTCAGGGCACAGAGCTCCTAAAGCCATTAAAGTTCCTTAAGTCATAAGAAAGTCCTTTGTTCTTCTAAACAAATCCCTTTGGATGACAGCACCAGTGGTTATGATAATGAGATTACTGTGAGGATGGCCCTAGATTTTCACCTCAAGGAAAGCAAAAGGAGGTTGGGCATGAGGTGATGTGAATTTTCTCCAAAAGATTCTGAGAGCTTTAGAGTTGGTGACCATCTGTAAATTTGGAAAGGGTAGGATGCTGGGGAAGAGCTGGCAAATTCCTGCTTCTATTCCTTCCTCTTTACTGTTCTACTTGGTTGTTCCTGGGTTCTGTGAGTCATTCTAGTGAACTATTTGACCCGTGAGAGCATTGGTGTGAACTCTAAATTTAGTCACTTAGTCAGAGGCACAAGGTATTTGCTGAGCCTTGCATCTGGCATCTCAAATGGGAGCAGATTTGCGATACTGAACCTGTGGGATCTACGTTCCCTCTGGATGATGAATTTTGAATTTCTGGACACACACCTAATGTTAAAGATACAAAGAATCGGTGGAGAAAGCTCTCATGCATTTCGTGTCAGAAGGGACAAGCAGACAAAAAAGAACATAGAAACTTCAGTCAACACACAGCGTGGAGTAAATGGAACTCTAGTATTTCACATAAACATTTCAGCTTTATTCCTGAAAGGACTATCAATGACGACATCCACCTCAGGCACCTCAATTCTGTCAAAGTAGCTGAGACACTCCAGACTGCTACTAATGCCAACTTAAAGAAATATTAAGTTGGATTTTTTTCAACCTCACAAGAATGGTTGAAAAACATAAATATAAGTGGCTGTACATTTTACTTGGAAAGATGGAACCATCCTAAGAAGTTTGCTGATAAAATCACAAACCCTAGGCACAACACTCTAGGCTGCATAAATGAGCAGAGACAAAGGTTGGGTTTCCAGGAGAGCTTCTGTAGAACAATGAAGCTCCTACCCCTCCCCATGCAGGCAGCCACCATGTCTCACCACTCCCTGCTCCCTCCCACTCCAACCACACTGCAAGTCCAAGGAATAGCGATTTCAGGATTCTGAAACACCACTTTAGGTTTCAGAATGTGAACAAGGCCTAAGCTAGTGACAGCGGAGATATTTTTCTTTGGATGAAAGACTAATACTTTGGGTTAGATTGGACGGGGCTTTTTGATAGTTAATGTTAGTTAATGGCCATTTTTATTTTTAGGTGATCATAAAAGCCTAGAGATCTACCTCTGTTATTATCAATGGAAAAAAAAGAAGTATTCAACAACATTTAAAAAGCAACAGAGAGAGTTAGGGGGGTAAGTAGCTCTATGGTAGAGCATGTGCTTAGCAAGTACAAAGCCTTGCCTTCCATTCTCACCATCACCACCATCAAAGCAACCAAGCAAACACAAACTAGAAAGCATCATAAAAATAATCAGGTAGCTGTATCTGTTGAACTTACTAACTACAGTGCACTCCACACATGAGGTGAACCAGGTTTGGATGAGTGTCTGTTACCCGGCTGCCATGTTCAGTCAGCCACAAATCACACTTGCATAGCACGCACTTCCAACAGCAATGTGACATGGCAGCAGATCAGTAACACAAACACACTGCCTACTTTTACTCTCTTCAAAGTCACAGAAAAAAAAAAAAACCTTTGAGTGAGCATCAGAGGTTTGAGACTTAAAAGGCGATGACGAACTAAGGAAGGGAGTCAGAGATTGTGGGGTTGTTTTTTTTTTTTTGCCAGTCCTGGGGCTTGAACTCAGGGCCTAGGCACTGTTCCTAAGCCTCTTCGTGCTCAAGCCTAGTGCTCTACCACTTAAGCCACAGTACCTCTTCTGCCCTTTTCTTTTTGTCAGTTGTGGGGCCTGGGTGCTGTCCGTGATCTCTTCAGCACAAGGCTTGCACTCTACCACTTAAGCCACAGTGCCACTTCTAGTTTTCTGGTGGTTAATTGGAGATAAGAGTCTCATGAATGTTCCTGCCCGAGCTGGCTTTGTACTACGATCTCACATCTCACACTCCTGAGTAGCTAGGATTACAGGTCCAGCGTTCTTCGGGCGTTTTCTGAGTAGTTTATTGGAGATAAAGAGTCTCACGGACTTTCCTGCATGGGCTCTTCCAACCACAATCCTCAGATCTCACCCTCCTGAGTATCTAGGATGACATTCGTGAGCCACCAGCACCCAGCAGGGAAAGACAATTTAAAGCAATAGGTCTTCCCAGCAAACCAGAGTATTCAAAGAGATGCTCTATGGAGCTACTTTTGGCCTTGAACTGTATAACTCCAGGATTCTTTTGTGTGAGACAAAAGTCTACTTTGTATTGTGCCTAATCCTGTCTGCCACAGTATCTATATTATACTAACTCCTTCAAATAAACAAGAAAAAGACAGCAAGTCTATAGAGAGACAAGCAAAGGAGAGCAGAAAATTCATATAAGGAAGAAATAAAAATGGTCAATAAGTATTTGAGCATTGACTATCCACAATTTTAATTAGAAAGTGTAAATTTGAAACTGAAATGTCATTTCTCACCAATTGTTTAGCAATTTCTAAAAATACAAAGTCTAACGAGTTGGAAGAGCCACAGCTCCACTTATGACTCTTTGATGGTTACTTGGAGATAAAAGTATGGCCTTTCCTGTCTGGGCTGGCTTTGAACCATGATTCTCAGATCTCAGCCTCCTGAGTAACTAGGATTATACTGAGCCACAAGCACCTATCCTGGAAAAGTATTTTTGGAAGACACTTTGGAAATAGGCTCCATTTGTAGATAAACAAGTGCTCATGTATTCAAGTGCACGGGTGTTATGTGTGTAACTCTCTAAAGCCAGGTGCTGGTATCTCATACCTGTAACCCTAGTTACTTAGGAGGCTGAGATCTAAGGATTAAAGTCCCAAGCCATCCTGGTCAGGAAAGTCCATGAGACTTTTATCTCTAATTAATCACTAAAAAGCCAGAAGTGGAGCTATGACTCAAGTAGTAGAGCACTAGTCGTAAGCACAAAAGCTCAGGGACAGTGCTCAGTGCTAGGGCTTGAACTCATCAAGCCCTAGCATCAGCACACATCACACACACACACACACACACACACACACACACACACACACACACACATATACAAGGTCTAGAAGTATAGGTAACTAAGATAACTTAACAGTGTTTCTGTTCACAAAAGAGGAAGACCAGAGAATGGAAGGAAGAGGAATGGGCTTTGTTTACAGCAGGACTTTCAGTATGACCATATATTACTTTTTGTAATTCAAATTTTTAAATTAAAAAATCAGTCATACAAGTTTTTAAAAGATTAAAGAGGTATCTAATGTTATCTGATGCACTCATTTTCCTGACAGAAAGATGTATTAGGTATTGAGAGGGTAGGCATAGTTTACTCAAATTTAAGAAAATCTTGGCAGCTAGATTCTCTTCATACAGGTAAGAGGTTCAGAATTTCCTGACTCAATAAAAGGGCTTTCTTAATTGGAAAGAACTTTAAGTATAGGATGATAGTTTATATATCTGGACATTACTGAATAAGGTTTTCTTTTTATAATTAAATACTAAAAACTATCTTAGAAAAAGTATTTCAAAGGTTAGTGAACATTCTATTTTTAATAAAAATCATAAATTCTATTATTCATTTTTAATCTTTCATTTTGGCAGGCACTGGTTTCAATGTTCAATTATTTGCCAAAAAAAAAACCCTCAGACTATCCATGCTGATGTATTTGCTTGTTAAGAACCAGAATTCATTAAAAAATACACCTAGTCTTCCCAGATATCATATATTTCTTTTAAATCTCAAAATTTTAAGCCAAAAGTGGGTCACTTAAAATACAAGGAAACAGTCTTACTTGGTCCTCAAAAGACAGAGCCTGGGCAACATCTCTTGGAAATCCATCAATAACAATGCCCTCTTCATCAGGTATTTGCATCAATTTTTGTTTTATCTCTGTAATTGTTGTTTCCTTATAAAGATAAAAAAATAAAACAGCAGTGTTAACCTTAACACACAGAAAGTCGTTTATATATTTATTTTGAGAATGAAAGTAAATTACACAGCAATACCTGTGGGGCCAATTCTCCATTTGTAATTATCTTGGCAATAAGACTCCATTTCCTATTGCTGCTGGTACTGTGGATCTTCTTTCTCAATAACTCTCCCACTGAAATGTACTGAAATCCATAACGTTCTGCAATTTTTAAACTTTGTGTACCCTTTCCGCTTCCTGGGCCACCTATTATTCAAAACACACAAAATGGTGACCTGATACAATAAACAAGTCCCTCTTACACTACTGTTCTTTATCTGAGCTGAAGATTCTGGAATACCAGAACCAGATAGAATAGCTGCTCCATCTGTGGAATTCTCAGTGTTACTCCTTTTTTACACTTAAAAAATTGCCTTTAGTTGTGCAAATGAATGTCAATTTAATGTGTCAAGTCATGAGTACAAAGCATCTTGGCCAATGTTACCCCTTCCGTTGTTCCCTGCCTTCTATCTCAGCCCCACACATCTCAAGTTCCATTTTCACATATGCATACTGTTATGATTGTATTCACCCACCATACCTCCCTGCATTCATCTGCTTCCCTCTGACAAAACATATTTCCCAGAGAAAGTGCAGACTTAGCCAAGGGTCTTGATCAACTGTATTAGATGGAAGAGACAGTTTTTCTCAATACCTATCTTAAGAAACAATTAACTAAGCCACAGATATAGTTAATTGTTAGAAACATGCACAAAGCATTGGTTTCACCCCTAGAACCCCCCCACACCCCAAACACAACAATAAAAAGCCACAATATTCATAACTCTGATTAAAAATGTTTTCAACAATGAAGTTCCAGTTGAAAGAAATGTTGATTATTAAGCTGTGAAAATCCTATAGGTTTCCCCTTGATAATCAAAGAACTATGACCCCCTTTTTAAATTACAAAGGCCAGGATCAACATAATAGAAATGTATTTAATATCTCCAAAGAGTTTACAGGTAATTTAGTGAAATTTAACAATTATTTTTAAACCAAGTGCACAATAGTACTGACTGCCACAACTTATTTAAGATGGTTTTTGTAATCTGCTCTTATGTTCTTGTTTAATCACCTTTGAATTCCAATGTTTCATGCAATGATGTGAAGAATGAATGGAATAGGTCCTTAAGAAAAAAATGCTTCATAGAATTGTTTGTGACAGAGTAGCATGAAATAATCAAAATTTTGCAGCACAGCTCAGCATTAATCATTGATAATTGCCATTTACTTCTTTAGAGACACAAAAAATGATAGTCACAAAAATACTAATATATACCTCAGGTTTTCAAATATGATTTTCAAATCACATTAGATTAATTCTTTTTGGTTCAGGTCCTGGGACTTGACTTCAGTTTAAAGCACTGTCCCTGAGCTTTTTTTGCTCAAGGCTAGTCCTCTACCACTTGAACTACTGCTCCACTTCCTACTTTTTGGGGGGTGATTATCTAGAGATAAGAGTCTCATAGATTTTCAATGCCTAGGCTGGCTTCAGTCTGTGATTCTCACATCCCTGCCTGGGCTCATCACATTAGATTAATTTTAGCTAATTTATATTTCTGAACCAACATAGGGTAGAATCTAGTCTTAAATATGTATTATATATAAAATATATAATTAAATATATAGTTATCGGTCTGGTTGGTAGTTGATGGGAATATCAAAACGAAATATTTTTATAAATAAGCACAAATTACTATAAGCAAAGAAAACATTAGAAAGTCTATGTTGAATAAGTGATTGTTTCAGTAACATTCATTTAAATGTAAATATCACTTTATAATACAATAAAAAATTTTAAAAATCCAAAATCAGAAAAGAAAAAAAACCCTTGTAAATTGGGTGATATTTGAAGATATATATCTTCTCTTAAGATTTTAGTCTATTAAAGTATTTTAGTTTCATGTAAAATTTACAATGCATAAAAAATCATACATGTAGTGTCTTACATAAGAGACAGTTGTTACTATTCTATCTGCATGGCAATCAAGCTATTTGTACATTACTTTCATATCAGTACTTTATCAACAACAATGAGAAAAAGGAACCTGGAAGAACGTACTCTGTACACCAACAAGCTATAAAATGGTAAAATAATTCCAATTTTATTTTTACCTATGGACATCCTTTAATTATTTCCTTGTCTCCTAGGGAAGGACCACCAATTTTTAGACAAGGAAGCATTTCAGTTTTCAGAGTAGAGATGTTTGACATAGTAGGGGCTATCATAAGCCAGAAGAATATTTCGAGTTTTTTACATCTGCTTTACATATGCTTTTTTGTTCTGCTTTTTTCTTGATTACTAGTAATCAAATCTAGGGCCTTGTATTTTGGTTGCCAAGCACTCTACCACTGAGCTATATCCCCAGTTCCTCAAAAGGTGATTTCTATACTCTTCCTGCAATATTCTTTTTAATAATTCATGGTTGTATGTATATTTGTAATGTGATTTTCATCTCACTTGGAAATGTTCAAATTCCATTCTCAGTTGCTTTTTTGTTCACTTTTCCCCTAGTTGCCAGCTTGACTATGTCCTCCAGAGCAGTCCTTTTGTGCATGGTGGCTGTATACGTTTGGTCCTCTATTCACAATAACTGGTTAGAATATTTTGAACATTTATGCTAAACATTTCTTTGGGTTATCTCATGAAAGCTCAAACAAGAAAAATGAGACAATGATTACATATATTGCATGCCCTCAGACCTTTTCACAAATATATGTTTGAGAAAGTTAAAATTCACAAAAATGATCAATAAATGATTTTGTAAAATTACGCAAAACAATCCTTATGAAATAGAAATAGAGTGATATCATCTACAAAAGAAGATTCATAGGGACAATTTAAAAAAGTAAATTTTATCTTTGTCATTTTGGTGAATAATCAGATGTTACATAGTTATTTAAAAATATTCTCTTATATTTGATTATCTGATAACATGGAAACAGATTTTATTATAGGTCCTAATGTACCATAAGGAAGATTCATTTACATGAATGTTTACCAATATACGGGTATTTTTGCCTCTAAAGTTAATAGTGAGAAAAATTCAATTTGGTGAATAAAAAGGAAAGAACTCCTGTTTAGAAAACATTATGGATCTACTTAGCTATATTAAAGATTAAATAAATGAAGCCAAAGAACAACAGATCTTGAGGTGATTACTTTCAATTCATTATAGGGAATTTTTATGACATTGTAATGGAGACTATGAAAAACATAACATTAGATTACTTAATTAAAATAAGTTCCATTTTATTGAAAATTATCCTAAAATATTTCTATTTTCTTTGTCGTGCTATTTTTTCTATTCCCTTTCTGCTCCTTATCCAACTAAGCATTTGCAAAGTACGATATGCACTGAAATTTCTGAAATGTAAACACATAAAAGTTAGCATTGGTAGAGGATTTTGTTTCCTGCTGTCGTACCTATAACAAGAATGATCTTTGGTCGTGGTCTAGTAGGATCAAAAACCTCGTACTCTTCAATTAACTCTGCAGTCTCGGAGAGATCTGTGTCACTCTCTATGGAGAACTGGTGGATTGGAGGGAGCCGATCATACCGTCGATAGGGAAAGTTTGAATTTTCAGGCATTACTGTGAAAGAGTAAGATAAACTTTGAAAAGGAAAAAAAAAGACACAGTAAAACACTTCACATTTTTAAAGGAAAAAAAAAGACACAGTAAAACACTTCACATTTAACCAATTCGTATAAGAAATTTAATGAGTTTGATCTTTCTTTTTAATTGGAAGAAGACTTAGTAAGTGGCCAGCTTTTTTTGTGGGGGAGTTGCAGTTGGTAGGCTGGGGATCCCAAAGAGCTATGCCTCCATTCCTCCAGGCTTTTGAGATCGGGTCTCATTCCTTTCTCTAGGCCCACTTGTGATCCATCACTCGCTTATTTCTGCAGCATGTCCATTTTAAGCTTCTATTTATAGTTAGGGTAACAGGCACATGCGGATACATCCAGCTTCTTTTGTTGAGATGAAGTCTTGCCAACTTTTCTACCTGAGTCATCCTGGATTTCAGCCTCCCACGAATATGGCTATAGACAAGCTGTGATTTGCTCAGGTATGGGTTAAGAAGAGGTCTTACATATATACTGGGGTTGGCCTCCAACGATGTGTGGAAAGGCACTAACAATGTTACTCTGCACTGTCTTGAAATTTAATCATTTTACCCAACACAAGACAAGACTTCAGAATTACCCTCAATTACTTTCTTCCCTTACTTCTCACATTTGTTCTTGCAGTCTTTATCATGGAAAATTATTCCAAATGTATAGTGTATTTTCTATCTCCACTGTTACAAATATTTCCCCGAGGTACCATCATATTTTATCTGGACTGCTGAACTCACACTTTATTGGTCTACCTGCTTCCATGTTTGTTCCCGCAATCTACTGAAATGGTCTTCCCTTGTTGGTCCTAGCTGACTGCCACCTAGTGAATTGCAAGAACATCGCTCTACTGCTCTGCACAGTTGTCACTTCAATATCTGAGAGCTTTATCATTCATTCAAACTTTCTTCATTTGTTCACTCATTCATTTTATCTCTTTGCTCCTACTAGATTTTAAGTTCTATAAAAGCCAGAATTTCACCTGTCATTCAGAACTCTGCATCCCTGTCATCTAACACTGTGCCTGGCCAGTGGCAAGAGTCCAACAAATACCTGTTGAATTACTAACAAATAGAATGCCTTTCTTGAAGGAAAAAATAAAATGTGTGGACAGAACACGGAAACAATGTGAAGAGATTAATAAACCAGGGTAAAAGCATTCATTTTCATATGGTGTAAACCTAGTGGGTAACTTTGGGGGTTGGAGAAGTAACATGACATTATGCTTTTTTTTGCTAGTCCTGGGGCTTGAACTCAGGGCCTAGGTACCTGAGCTTCTTTTGCTCGAGGTTAGCACTCTACCACTTAAGCCACAGCACCACTTCCAGCTTTCTCTGTTTATATGATATTGAGGAATCAAACCCAGGGCTTTGTGCATGCTAGGAAGTACTCTACCACTAAGCTATATTCCCAGACTGACATTACACATTTTTCAGGAAAATTAATATGGTGATGGCTAGTAAGGGTTTGAATAGGAGAAGTCTGAGAGAAGAAAGAAGAGCAGCTAGGAGGTAGTTAAAACAATCAACAGGGGAGAAATAAAATCTTGGACTAGAACAATAGCTGGGAAATGGAAAGAAATGGATAGTGTAAAAGACTTGGTTAGGGCTGGAATACAAAAATGAAAGTGAAGTAGGTGATACTTTACAAGGTCCACATGTCAAATCTAAAGGAATAAGGACCACACTACATTTTATATATAGTACCTTTCTGTCTTCTTTTCTCTGTTCCAGGTTTATTATTATTATTATCTTACTTTGATCACAAACCACTCACTCATAGCTCCCATTGAGCTACTGATCAAGTTTTTAAGGCCTGATTTCATTGCTGGGCTGTGATTTTCCTGAGAACAATGCCATGTCAGTTCTTTCTTGATGGCTCCAATCTCAGCTGAAAAAGAGTATCTGTCACATAACAGTACTCAAGAAATGGTTATGTTATGGCGCAACAGACTCATTGACTGACTTTATGAAAACAAGAAAGTGAGAAGTGAGTGATGGTTTTGAGACAAATTTGTTGTATTTGGTTTCTGACATGTATATAGGATGGCCAAGAGATACTCCAGAAGAATAACTCTAAGTATGTTTGAGATTGGAACTTTTAATTCACTGGTAACTATATATTCAGTGTGTACACCTAACAAGGACAAATTATGATGTTTATCTCATACCTCATATTTAAGGGTTTTAACAACTGGCAACCAGTAATTTATATTTTAATTTAGGAAAGTAATTTATTTGGGTGATAAAAACTGTTTGTGTTGTAGGATAATTTCTCAGGATAATTATATGTTAGCATACCTAGGTCAATATTTTTGCAAAAACTCACAAATGATTCCAGTTCTAATCATTTTGTTTTAAGTTACTGGGCACTTAGGCATTCTGTTAAATTTAATAATCTATTCCATAATTACAGTTAAAACCTACAAAGCATGAATATGTAAAGCATTTTATAAAATAAAACTTGGTTATTATGGGATATTTGGTTTAGAAAACAGTTTCCATGTTTTAGCAAATATTGCAGATATTAGATACTAGGGTGTAACATTCTTGTCACCTAGTATATGAGAAGGCTCTAATGATGAATGAAAGGACCCTTGTCTGAAAATCTAACACTGGAAGATATGGAAACCCTGAAGCTAACAATCAATATTCCCTCCCTCCTTCCTTCCCTCCCTTCTTCCCTCCCTCCCTTCCTTCCTTCCTTCTTCCCTTCCTTCCTTCCTTCCTTTTTGTCAGTCATAGTGCTTAAACTCAGGGCTTGGACCCTGTCGCTGAGCTTTTCTGTTCAAGGCTAGCAATCTATCACTTGGAACCATAGCACCATTTCTGGTTTTCTGGTGGTTAATTGGATATAAGAGTCTCAGGGACCTTCCTGGCTTAGAACCATGATCCTGCCTCCTGAGTAGCTAGGATTACAAGAGAGAGCTATCAGAACCCAGCAGCAACTTCATTTCTGTTTATTTGCTTAACCTTTCCCCAAAATTTGTACTTGACTTCCTTTAGATAATGACTGTTCTCTCCATTTCTGCTCTTTGGTTTGGCTACAGTCCTTACCAATCCCTAATATATCTCTATATCTATCTATCTAGTTTTTCCTGGTTTCCATGTATTATCAAACCAAGCAATGGTATCAAGCTTTAATTTTGTTGTCCACAGTCACTGTCTACAGCTAATCTAAGAGTAGCTTATCAACTAATTGAATGCCATCACTTCTTAAGATTCCATTTTCAAAATGAAAAATTTCTGAGACCAAATCCACTAACGTCTGATGCTCATTAGTGTTTCAAGTCTTAGACAACACTGTCCCATATTGATCTCACTTAATATAACAAGGATATGTTTTTTAACAGTGACTGGGATTCTAACCACATGGTAACATCTCATGAAGGAAGATGGCCATTTGGAGGAGATGTATGAACTTAACAAGATCACTAAAGATCATTTTGTTCATCAAAAAAGCAGAAATGTGCAAAGACATGAGATACAGAAGTAACTAAAGTTATTCCAGTGACAGTAATCCACTGAATGCCAAATCTAAGCTCTGTCAACTCAGCTTGAGTCAGAGCCCTGAGCTCCAATTCTGACCACTCAATACTCTGTGTATTTCAGGCTTTTCTCAAAAACCCCTTGATTTACAAAGAGTGAAATTTTCAACTTGGACAGTTCCAAGTCATTATCCTGTTACTGGGTCTCTAAGTACACTGCATGGGAAAAGTAAAAATCTCTTTAGAATTGGATTGGTTCTAAGGGTCAAATCCAAATATTTGGTGCAAATTCAACTTTATAAGTACTTACAGATGTGACATGGCTTATTATTTATAAGTGATACTTTAAAATCTAAGATAGAGTGATTCATCTTGTAAGTAATGAGATCAACTGCTCTCTAAAACAAAGAACAGTAATCTTATTACCCTATGGTCACACTAAATGTTTTTAAATTATTTCTCAGCTGTTCACATGTCAGAACATATGCATTTTGAAGTAGCAATTCCATATTTCTGGGTTATTTGTTACCAACCATATATAACAGTATGACATGTGAGTACCTAAACCTAAATCACTTTTCACTCCTGCTTGAATAAGGAAGAACTCTTCTCCAATCTGGAGATGGTTTTGGCGTTTCTATTTTCCCTTTTCTTGAGTGTCTTACAAATGAGCACTTCATGACTTTTTTCCTACACCACATTCAAATAAATTCTATGTGGGGTCATAACTGATATTTATTGCAAAGAGAATTGTCTCCTCTTCAAATTCTTCTGGAACAGATGACACTTGTGTGGTTCATTTTTGAGAATGGTTTTAATTTTGAAAGTATAATGCCCGTCAGCCACTAGAACAAGAAACTTAGTTTCCTCTTATTGGAATTGAGTCTGAATCTAGTTTTTATTTTTTAAATTGATTTTAGTTCTATCTATCTATCTATCTATCTATCTATCTATCTATCTATCTATCTATCTATCATCTATCTATCTACTTACCTACCTACCTACCTATCTAGCTATTTATTCATTTTGATGCCAGTCCTGGGACCTGGCTAGTTCTGGGGCTTGAACTCACGGACTGGACACTATCCCTGAGCTTTTGTGCTCAAGTCTTACACTCTACCAGTAGAGTCACAGCTCCATTTCTGTCTCTCTCTCTCTCTTTTTTGGTGGTTAAGTGGAGATAAAAGTCCCACAGACTTTCCTGACTGGGCTGGCTTTGAATCATAATCTTCAGATCTCAGCCTCCTGAGTAGCTAGAATCACAGGCATAAGCCACCAAAACCCAGCTTATTTATTTATTATATTATTATTTTTGTTTTCCTTAAGTAGTTGTACAAAAAGAAGTTGAGTCTATCTTTTACATACTATTATATTTCACACCTTCATGTAGAACTTGAAAGGCTGGTTGGCTCTCAACATTGTGGCATATATTGATAAGCACATACGACAAATATGTATTTCAGAGAGACATCAAAATATCTGGAGTTTTTTCTAACAAACTCTAGCTCTTAGTTCTAAACTACTCCTAAAATTTAAATAAGTTTACTTTATACATATATATTTTTTGTCAGTTGTGGGTCTTGAACTCTGGGCTTGGGCACTGCCATTGAGCTCTTCAGCTTAAGGCAAGTGCTCTACCACTTAAGCCACAGCACCACTTCCCGTTTTTTGGTGGTTAAATGGAGATAAGAGTCTCACAGACTTTCCTGCCTGGAATGACTTTGAACCATGATCCTCAGATCTCAACCTCCCGAGTAGCTAGGATTACAGGGGTGAGCCACCAGCACCCAGTTGTATTTCTTTTATAGTACTCAAATGCAGATTCGAATATATTCAATAGTTATATAATGAATAGTTATTGAATTAAGTAAACTTTATATGAATTTGTGTAGTTTCATTAATATGAACTCTGGACTTGGAAACATTAAATCAAATCTCTAGTTAATGAAAAATGTTGAATTATAATGTAATAACTACCAATTTAGTCTTTATTCTACCCGTGTATTTGGAAAAGGATTATTTGCAATTTAAAAATAAAGTCAAGATGTTTAACGCAATTTACTTTGCAAATAATGAATTCAGTAATAGATAATTTTATTAAGTCTTTAGCAAATTGCTGGACAATGGTATGTAATTTCGTTTGTCTTATGGATCATGGAAGTGATTAGAATTAGTAACAGAAAGAGATTAGTTATATTCCAAGGCCTCAAATTTTTCCAGGCATGTATAAACCCAATCAATTAAATCACTCTCTACATTATACAAGATATTTCCATAAGACAATTATTTCGCCTATAAAATTGTGTTATTCAATACACACATTACCATTTCTTAGAAAGGATCTCCGAGACTGGCCTCCATTTAGCGGAGGTAAGGTCTTCTTTTCCTGGCTGACAAATGTATCCCACTTCACCTTATCACAGCCACCCATTTCCTTTACTTTCTGCAAACAGCTTTCCAAGTACTCCACTGGGTCTTCAGGCTTAGAACACATCAGTCCATTCAAAAGGCTCTGAAATACAATGAAGTACATAGAAGTACAATATGTTTTTTTGATGTACTACTGTCTTGTTTCTAAATCCTCAGTTATTTTTGTCTTTTGCATCTCCCTTTCTGTCTTTCTCTCTGTCTCTTTTATGCCAGTCTTGGGGCTTACACTCAAGGCTGGGGTATTGTCTCTGAGCTTTTTTTGATCAAGGATAGTGCTCTACCTCTTGAACCACAGATCCACTTCTGGCCCTTAAAACATTATTTTATTACCTGTAAGGAGGTATACAAAGGAGTTGCCACTTAGCGAAGCAGTTTATGAATGCATTGCATCTTGATCGATGTCGCCCCTTTCAACATTCTCATGCAGACCACCTTACTCCTTCCTTCCCTCACTCTTCTTAACTTTGTAGGATATACATAGCATTCTTGACTGAATTTTCCCCTACTTCTCTTCATTCAACTACCTCTTTCCCTAAGGAACCTTGAAATTTATGTTCTTTCTTGAATCTACCATATTTCACCTAATACATTCACTTTTCAACTTTTGCTGGTTAATTAGAGATTAGTTTCATGGTAAGGAGAAACAAAGGAGGAGGCAACAATGCATGATAAGAAATGTACTCATTACCTTGCTCATGTAATTGTAACCCCTCTGTATGGTATTTTCACAATTTAAAAAACTTATTAATATTAAAAAAAGAGTTTCATGGACTTTCTTGACTGGGCTCACCTTGAACCTTGATGTTCAAATCTTAGCCTCCTGAGTAGCTAGGATTACAGGTGTGAACCATGGGCACCCAGATGCATTTGTCTATTAAAAAACAATTAGAACTGAAATTATGAGACAATAGAGCAAATGAAGATAATCCTTTGAATTCTTTACCAGTTTGTTTTCAGCTCAACACTCTCCACTTTAAAACAACAGGCAACTATATAAAGTAGAAAAGCCCTACCAAGGAAAGGTTAAAAAAAATACAGCATATGAAAATGTCCCTAGTCTCTTTTTCTCTCAATCCCACTCATCCTTAAATTCTCTAAGTTTATCTCTTCTGTGAAATAAGGCTTTAAAAATTTTAAAATACAGCTGGGTGCCAGTAGCTCACGCCTGTAATCCTAGCTACTCAGGAGGCTGAGATCTGAGGATCATGGTTCAAAGCCAGCCCTGGCAGGAAAGTCCATGAGACTCTTATCTCCAATAAACCACTAGAAAACCAGAAGTGGTGCTGTGGCTCAAGTGGTAGATCATTTGCCTTGAACTTAAGAGCTGAAGGACAGTGCCCAGGCCCAGAGTTCAAGCCCCATAGCCAACAACAACAAAATTAAACTACTTAATACTTGCATAGGGCAAATTAGGAGCTTCACATGTCCTAGTATTTAACTGATGTTGTTTAGTTTTGTTTATTGTTATTTAGTTGTTTGTTTTAGTTATTATTATTGCTATTGTGACCATAAAGTCTCCCCTGAGCCCCTGCATCTGTCTGCAGGCCCCTCTATTATGTTCCCTGCTACCCAGAATAAAACATCACACTGGTCATATATGTTGAATGCATCAGTTTTGGTGTCAGTCTTTGTGTCCGAACTCAGCGGTACAGATTTAATTTTCAATCCCAAGTACCTAATACTTTTCTTGGTATATTAAACTGTTTTTTGATTAAGACAAAAAAACTAAAATAATTCAAGTCTGAGTGAGACTACAAAAACTGCAGCTTGAGACTCAAAAAATACTCTATGATATTTAACAGATCACTACGACATCCATTGAGATTAAAGAGAAACAAGTATTATCCTGCTATGAAGCTTTCTATTTGTGGTGTCTGATGTGTCACGTGTAGAGGTTTCTAAAAATGCTAAAAGTTTGGAAGTGCTGACTCGTGGGAAGTAGACTAGAATGAAAAATATCTTCCTTCAGAGGTTTTCATGGAGAAAGCACAAGCACAGAAAATTATTATCAAGAATATATATTATGAATGTATAAGTCATACACACCCTCTGAAAGGTTGACATCTTTTAAAAATACCATATTGTATTTTCAAATTAATTTGAAATTAATTAATCAAATTGATTTGAAAATAAAATACAATTTTCCCAGAATGGCAAGCAATTCCTACTAAGTACATTTATCTCTTAAAACCTTTAATCAGATGGGTTAGAATGTGTAACTCTATCAGAAAAGTTTAATTGCTGAAGGAGAAGAAAAGGCTGAGTGGGGGATGCACATCCGGTTTGTGTTTACCTTCCCACACTCCTCTAGTACACAAGGCCAGAATTGAGTGTTTCATGGGAATTCGTTTACCTAATGCATGCTCAACATTATTATCACATTTTAGAGACTAACAGCTCAGAGCTGTTACTGATTTATTCAAGGTTACTCAGCTAAATGCTTCTAGGTTCAGGATTCCAGTTTCTGAACCTAGTATAAGATAAAACCTAGTATAAAAGAAAATGCCAGCTTCTCCATGTACAATCTAACTTCAATGTGAACCTCTTAAAATTACTTTTTTTTTTTTACTTTTGCCTTTTGAATTTACTCAAATGGAAGGTTTTCTGACTGGCAAATATACAGTCCCAGACTCGCAAAACAAAACATATTTCCTAAAGGATGTGTATGTGCGTATGTATGTATATATGCGTGTATGTACTCGGTGTTTTTGAGACAGAATCTTGCTATGTTACGCAGGCTGGCCTGGAATTCATGATCTTCCTGCTTCAGCCTCACAAGTATTGGGACAACACCAAGGTTGGACAGTGAGCTGGACAATGAACAATGGTTTCCATTCCTGCATGGATAATTTAAGTCCTTTTTTTGTGGTAACAATCTATATCAGGGACTAAGGTACCCAGGACTCTGTTTTTGAGGTAGTTTGGGGATTTGACACCTATCACTGTTAGACTTCATGTTATCTAAGATGTTGTGGTTTTGGTGGCGACAATCTGGTTTAAAAACTTCAAGTATTTGATTTTGTTGTTTGTACTAGCTCATGGAGAATCACCTGATTTTTCTTTCCTTCTGTATTGTACAGAACATAGAGTTGTCATACTGGAAGGGAAGGGTGGAGCTTCTGGGGTCACCAGCATGCTCCTTGTTTTCCTGTTGTCCAGGATTGAGGCTATGATGACTGCATTACTGCCTTTCACCTAAACAAGTGGACTTCCTTTTCTGAGTGTGAACTACTGCAAAACACCTCGTTCAGGGGCAGAAAAGCTCATAAAACCAGCATAAAACCTCAACAAGAAATTCCTGCTGCCAATATTTATTGCATACACAGTGCAGATTTTCATTAACTGTCTAAATTCTCTGTGGTTACCTTCCACCAAAAGAGAAAAGTAGTATCCACATTATGCAGAAAACATGACTACTGTTCAGCAGTATTTTGCACTGATGTTCCTCCCACAGGTGTTCCTAATTATTCTTTTAGCACTGTAGACATAAATTTGATTTCGGTTGCAATATTTCTGATGAAAGAAACAACCACCACTTTTCAGCTCTTCATTTCCATATTTACTTAGGGGAGGAGGAACAACACTTTAAGATTCCCACACATTCCCATTGTCACACTGGAGTAACACACTTGCTAGATTCAGCTTCCCACACCAGGCCTGGTTTACTTGGAAATCTGTGTCTGCACAGAGCCTGGAAACAATGTTTTACATAGGTGAGAGAAACAGAAGATCTGGGAGGAATGACAACCCATTTGAAGAAATCAGGGCAATTTTTTCCCCCTCAAATCTTGTCTTCATTTCTTTTGAACAGAAAGAAATCCCCCAAACAGGAAGAACAACTCATGGCTTTTAGTTTATTGTATTCTCAATAATGTTTCAGACATGAGAGGCCAGGTTTGCAGGGAATGGCCTTCCTCCTTTCAGGGTTCTCCCTAAGAAGCTTGGCTTGATTCCATTCCCACCTTCACCCACCTCCCTCCCTTTTTTGGTACAGTTTTGATTTAACCTAAGCAAAACCACTTAGGATTTAGGATTTTTTTTTCTTTCCAATTTATATACGGAAAGAAAGGAAGCAAAAATCCAAGAAGGAGGCTGCAGTTTAGAAGTAACCAAGATTCCTTTAGCTCAACCTTCAAGGTTCCCCTAGCAAATTCTGTAAGTGGTGCCTCCTCCCCCCCTTGGCCGTCTCTGGCCCCGGGCCATAGGAATCCTTAGGGCCCACTGTGCTTTGTGGTCTGGGGACAGCAACAGGGGTCAACGTCCCAGTCTCCTCAGACCCACTATCTCCAGATGGGTTGCAAAGTGCAGATAAAAAGCTGCAGCCCCAGAGGCAAGCGAGCAAAGCCTGCCAAGACCATGGGGGGAAAACGTGCTCAGGAGTTCATTCACTAAAAGCGCAGAGCAGCACTGGGTGCCTGCCACCCAGAAGGTTGCGCTGCACTTGATGGGGTGAGATTTGCTTTTTGCTTCTTCATCCCTCTCCCTCAAGCTTCCCAGGGGCGGGAGGGGGAACGGGGTGTAGAGGAGGAGGGTTACCAGCCCCGACACTTCTTCCCTGCAGGGGTCCCGACCCTGGGTGAGGGGAGAGACTGAGGCTCCGGACTCTTTAATTTCTAGTTCAGGTTCCATGCTGGGTGACCGTGCGGTCACCTGGCCTGACCCTCACTCCCCCACTCCCTCTCCCAAATGAAAAAAAGCGCTTCCAGATCGCTGTCTGCACCCGACCCTGGGTGCCCAGCATCTGAGGGGGGTGCTGGGGGCAGCCTATTCCCAGGATCCGGTTTGAAGATGGAAAGTTCCTCAGGACGTCCGAGCCCGGCGATCCGGCCAGGACCCCGGCAATCCGCCGCTTGGCGACTCCCCTCGGCGGAGCCGACCTGCGGGCTTCCTGCGAGCGCCCCGCGTGGGGACGGGGAAGACGGGACGGGGCGCAACCGCCTCACCTCGAGGTCGGAGATTCCCGCCCCAGATCCTCCAGCCCACCCTGCGGTCCAGGCTCCGTACCTCGAAAAGCTGAGGGATTTCCCTCCGGGCCAGATACTCCTTGGCGTCGTTGGTGTTCATGACTGTGCCGCGCGCGCCCCGGGGAGCCTGCCTGGCAGCGATCGGGGTTCGGGCTCCGTTGCAGCCCTGACTCCAAAGCGCAAACACCGTCCCTCCTCTCACTGCCCAGGCCGGGGAACCTCCGCCTCTCCCCGGGGCTCTGGGCTCGGCGCTCCCGCCGCCTCCGCTTGGCTGCTGGTCTCCGCGCCCGAGCTGCGGGCTCCGAGCTGCCGCGCGCGGTGACTGCCAGGGGAGGGGCGCCAGGAGCGGAGGAGGGGGCACCGCGCGGCGGACGTCAGGCAGCCGCCCGCGCGCGGGTCCGCCCGCCCGTCCGCCCGCTCGCCTCCGGCTCGGCGCACCGCGCTCCTCGCTTCCCCGAGCCAGGTCTGCGCTGCGCGGGCGGGCGCGGGGTGCGGGGGTGGAACGGGAACGCGCGGGGCGGAGGGGGGGGGACTCAGAGCCACACCGCTCCCCGGTGGGCCGCACTCCCCGCTCGAGCGCCACCCAGGGGACGCAGCCACCCAGGGACAAGGTGGCCTGGGCCACTAGGTCGGGAGCTCTTGGCATCTGAGATGGTTTTTTCACTTCTTCATATCTGTTCAAACTCTATCTCTCCTTCCCCCCTCCTTCTCTCTCTCTCTCTCTCTCTCCTCTCCAGTCACCCCCAATCCTCAAGGAGCTGGCTCAGTGTAGAGGGGGGTGGAGGGGGTAACCTGACAGTCACAGAATCCATCATTCATTCCTAAAGTTATTGATGGGAATCCCAGTGATGTTAAACGGCGGAGAGGGAAAATAGAAAATTCCTGGTGCAGAATTCACACACACACACACACACACACACACACACACACACACACACACACAAATAATTTTATAATTCGAATATCGCTTTCCTTCGAGAAAGTTTGCTAGCTCGTTTCGGAAAAGGTTTTCCCAACCCTATCACAAATTCGTACACATTTCACGGTAAGGACTTAGAATGAACCCGAAATCAGTCAAATAATTATTTCCGCCCAGATGAATGAGAAGGGAGAGGTGGTGGAGGACTCGACTCTGCTTAATTGAATAGTGATTGAAAATCTGTAGTAGATGCCCAGCAGGTTATCAGCTCCTATGGGGGGGGGGTTGGGGGAGGCAGCATTTGAGGGACCATGAGGGGAGGGGACGAAAGCTTAATGGATAACGATAGATCTTCCTGTTGCAGACCATCATGAAAGTGTACCTGTCAGTCTCCCAGCTCCTAATGTGAGTCATCGCCCAAATTAAGAAGAGAAGATCCAGCCCGCCTTGGGAATACAAGCTCCAGCCACAAGCCCCGCCCCTTGACACTGTGGGAGGGTGTGTGAAGAAAAGGATACTCAGCTAGGCATCTGGTGTCTGATGGAGGGCAACACAACATTGCTTCAAAAAAAATCAAAATATGAATGTCTGTGTCATCTCCATACTCCTTTTCTTAGTTCAATTTCCTGTCACACACACTGGGCTATAGCTACAGTTTTGTTTTGCCTAAGGAGGGAACTCAGTGTTAATTAGTTTTGTAAAGACTTGTGTCATATGGCCATGTGCTATAACCATGTGTCATGCAAGAGTCTTCAATGAGGCAGGCATTCCAGTTCCATAAAATTTGATGTGTGCCTTTAGAATATGCCTTATCACTTACAGTCCCAGCTTCCATTTCTTTACCTTCTTTAAGAACATACTATGAAAACAGTTTCTTGCCTATGTACCTATATATGAAAAGTCCCAGGCTTGATGGCTGGAAGGCTTAGTCAGCTGGCCCAGAGAGGTGAAGCAACTAGAACTGAAGTGATGATTTCTGATGGTCTTCCTGTAAACTACTTCAAGGTCATTCTTTTCAGAGAATGTGGTTAGAATACTGTTCATATCTCTAGTCTCTTGCTCCTGGGCTTTTTATTTTTATTTTTTGTAAACATATTGTACAGAGGGGTTACAATTACATGGGCAAGATAATGCGTACATTTCTTATCAAGCATTGCAGCCTCCTCCTTTGTTTACCCTTCACATCCCTTCCCAGCCTTCCCCACCCAATCCCGCCCCCCCCCACCCTGCAGCAAAGTTGTAAAGTTCGTTTTTGACATGACAACTTGTACTTCTCATAGTTGCATCAGGTCCACCTGTATCCTTAACCGACCTCCTGGGTTTTTAAATGGGTAGATTCTAAGTGCCCTTTAGTAACCTGGTAAATGATAGCAACTTGCTTATAAAAAATGGTTAAGAAAGACTGCATTACACTGAAAATTGTAGAAAATATGAAAGACAGTACAAGAGAAGGAAGTTTTCCCCTTAATTACTGTGTGTGTGTGTGTGTGTGTGTGTGTGTTCAAGTGTGAGCACTGGAGTACTAGGGCTTGAACTCAGGGTCTCTTGCTCTTGCTTAGCTTTTTGGCTCAAGTCTGGTACTTTACCACTTTGGGCTTTTTGTTGGTTTGTTGAAATAGTCTTGGGGATTTTTCTGCCTCTGCCCACACAGTCCTCAGATTTCAGCCTCCTGAATAGCTAGGTTTACAGGTGCCTAGGTGCTGTCCTTTAGTTTTCTTTGTTCCTTGAGGGGGTTCTACCACTTGAACCACAGCTTCATTTCCAGCTTTTGTGTGTGTGTGGTTATTTGGCGATAATAGTCTCACTGGCTTTTCTGCCTGGGCTGGCTTGGTTACTGGGATCTGCAGGTCCAAGCCTGCTGAGTAGCTAGGATTACATGTATGGGCCACCAGTGCCTAGCTTTCTATTACTTTTGGGGGGAAAAAAGCACCAGGCTGATGGTTTGGAGAGGAGAAGGAAGAGGCAAAAAAAAACCCTAAATACATCTTTCTTAAAAGAAGTTGTCCTATCATTCTTTCAAATAGAAGTCTAAGGTGTTACATATAATACACACACACACACACACACACACACACACACACACACACATATAAAGGGACCATTTATTTGGGGGTAAATTTCCTGAAAATTTTATCAAATTGACATGATTACTTCTTGTCTGCTGTACATCTTAAAAGTTAGCACACAGATAAAATCTTAAGTGAGTCATGACCTAGTAAGATTAAAGATTTGTTTCTGCCTTACATTTACTACGAATAGAACTCAAATTTTATGGGTATGGGTACAACTTTTTGTGGTTCAGTTTTTGAGAAAGTTTTGAAAATGCACTAATGCAGGCCACTAAGGAAAAATTGATCAAAATTTCTCTTTTGATCACATTCTAGGAGATGGGGGAGGGTTCTGAGATATGTAAGTGATTAATATGCACATGACCCCTACAGCCAAATTGCTTACGTTCTGCTGGAAATCTTTAAGAAATGCTGATGGTCAATAAGCAGATAAGAATGTATAAACAACATCAACTACTGAAAAAGTAAAGGGCAGATAAGCAATGGAAATATTTTAAAAAATGACAAAGCAAAAACTTACCAGTGACTAATGAACGTGATCAATAAAATCAAGTAACATTTCTGATCTGAAGCAAGAGGGAAGAGGGTCCAGATCTGTTGTGTAGGAGTGGCAGAAAAAGTAGCAGACGAAGTGGGAGCAAGGTTAACTACTAGATGACAACTGAGACTTACAAAAAACCAGACATCCTTATAAAGGAGGTTCTGGTGATAGCATTTCCCTGAGTCATTCCTAAGGGAACCTTACTGCTGACACACAGGCCAGGTCTTCTCAATGACACTCATTCAAATGTGTGTGCATTGGGGCCATTCTTTCTAACTACAGAGAGAAGGTTGAGGGCTGTGTATCCAGAAGAGTAGCCCCCAAACCTTAAGCAGTAGCTAGATGCCAAGCTTATACCCTCATCAACTTCTAAAAGACCTTTATGCCATCTATACTTTAACTGTGGCTCATTTAAGTACAGAAGGCTTTAGTAACAGAATACAAAATATTTCTCATGGTTCAGATCCTGTTTCCTCCATGGAAGTCTAATGGGATCCATCACTTGTCTGGTTGGAAGTAATAATGCAATGACAAATTTGACCATAACATCCACTGAATGTTTTTATGAGTCAGGCATTGTGCTAAGCTCTTTACGTAAAGTATACCATGTTGCTTATTTAAGCCTATCCTGTATTTTTTAAACAATCTATAAAAAATATATTATTCTCACCACCAACAGAGACTCAGAAAATCCACTTTCAAGGTTATGCTAATATGAAACATCAGCTGAATTGCAGAACTGTGTCTTTATATATATATTATATACTTATATATATATACTTTATATATATTTTATATGCATACTTTTTATATATTTATATACTTTAATCTCTCTCTCTATATATATATGTATACTCTAAATATCACCACAAAAATGCCTGTCAAGTTCACAAGGCCTGCAGTAATTTTTTCAGTGGAACTTTAGCTGTTTTCTGAGGGGTTTTACATTCTTCTTTCCCATTTTTCTTCCTTTCCATTTTTCAGCATGTATTTTAAAAATTGAGTGCAAATGTTTTGTTTAAAATACAAGCAACATAACTATAGAGCAACAAGCTTACTTCAGTGGATTTTCTGTTTGTTTGGTTTTGTTTTCCCAAGTTCTGTTTGAAATCCCTTGCATGGTTCAAAACATTGTATAGTCAGCAGAGCATTTCTAATTATTGAACTTTTGAATGTTGAATTTCTCTCATGGAAACATAAAACAATATACATGTCATAAATAGTCATTTTCCTTCACTGGTCTATAACCCACGGGATCATTTTTTTATTTATGTTTTGTTGTAAAGGTAAGATACAGAGGGGTTGCAGTTTCATAAGTCAGGTAAAAAGTACATTTCTTTTTGAACAGTGTCACCTCTTCCCTCATTTTCTCCCAGTTTTTTCCTTCCTGACTCCCCTACCCCACAAGTGTATAGTTTATTTTTCACGCTGGGTTTAGTGAGACCCTGGATCATTTATATTTGTGGGAAATTCAGAAATTTTTATTTGCATAGAAAAATACTAAGTATGTAAGACCTTCCTTTGATATGTTTGTGCATATTTTCTTAACAATGCTTTTAATTTACAAGTATTCCTTTCCAGAAATCTTTATGGGGCATTTATTTATTTATTCATAGTAAGTGCGTACTATACACACTAACATGATAAATGCAAGCTGGAACAATATTGTATATTATAATTCTTCAATAAAAGAGAAACTTCCTCATCCTCTGTTTCTTCACCCTACTCCATTCAGATACTTAGATTCTGGATCTCAAAGACCACTAATAATTCTTGAGTTGGAGATTAAGAGATTGAAAGTTGTCATAATTTCTGGAAGGACTGAGAAAATTTCCAAATTAAATAATTACTATTCAATGTAAAAATAGCTCTGATTTGGAAAAGCCCTGTGTTTTCTATCTACTCAATAGTTAGGGTTTTTAATGAAACATGGTCTCTGTTCCAGACCCACGTTTTTGTTGAGAATGTCAAGAATAAGACTCAAGAAACGTTTAGTAGGGAGAGATAAACTTACATTAAGAGATGGGAAAGGATGGGGAGGGGAAACAAAGGAGGAGGCAACAATGTACTCATTACCTTGCCCATGTAATTGTAACCCCTCTGTACGGTATTTTCACAATAAAAAAAATTAAAAAAAAGAATAGACAGATATATTTCAAAAACATGGCAGAAGTAGATGAAAGACTTATGTTAGGGACCCAAATGTACACTAGTCACACAAACATGTATATGATTTAAAAAGCACTTAATAGAAAGTTTTAAAATTAGGGTTTCAATGTTTTTACCACTCTCAAAACATGATTTGTATTTTCATTATTTTTTCCAGTCTTTCCCTCAGATATATAGCTTTCCATACACACTGTATTGATTTTAATTATACACATTCCTATGCTCTATATAGTTATCTTTTTTAATGACTTTATAAGATTTCATTGAAAAGTTTGACATAAACAGTGTAACCAGTTTTCTCCCATAGTTGCAAATTTTGGTTGTTTCTCCTATTATGCTATAAGCAATTCTGGTATAAAATCGGAATGTTTTTTCTGGACATGTTTAATTAATTAATTTGGAATAAACTTCCAAAAGTGAGATTGTTGGATAAAATGTAAACAATATTGTGTGGAAGTTAACTAAATTTCCAGAATGGTTCTGATCCATTTACAATGATATAATATAATGAACCACTTAGTGAATGGATAGGATTTCCAGTTTTGCAATATTCTCTCTAATAAGTGATGCTTAATTCTTAATTCTAGTTTTAATATATAAACATTTCATATTACAACAATTCCAAAGAAACTTAATTATCATCTCCCCTGCTAAATCCTACTTAATCATTTCCTTGTAATGTTGGTCATTTTTTTTCATATTTTTTCTTCCTCTGTTGTCTGTTCTCTTGCTACTTTTCTAGGATCACATTTTTTGTTTATGGCTTTATTATACTATTCATTCTATTTTGTCTGATAGAAAAACTATTTCACATTCTGTGGCCTTTAATTAGCTCTCAGGAATTTAGCTTTACATCTGTTACTGTGTACAGTGTAACGTCTTACACATTGTGAGGCTAATATAAAAGTACCTTACCAGCTTGTCTCAAACATTCCTTTAATAGTAACTTGAAGTAGTCACTGGTTCCCTCTTTTGGATAAAAAATAAAATGGAGCTGAGTCTCAGAATCACGCTTGTAAAGAGTAATTAACCCAGATATAGAAAAATCGTTCCAAATGAGATTCAATATAAATGTAAATGATAAACCAATAAAGCTCTGTGCCCAGGAAATAAAAATTTACTCAACAGGACATTAAAGATGTTAATAATGTAAAGAAATAATGATTAATTTGACTACGTTAAGAGTAAAAACTGTTCTTCAAAACATGCAATTAAGAGAATGAAAAGACACTCATTTTATTATTTGGAAAAATATTTTCAATGCATATAATAAATAAAGGATCCCAATACATAAAGAACTTCTATAAATCAATATGGAAACAATAATCCAATAGAAAAATGAACAAAAGACTGATGAAGGCCCTTCACAAAAGATGATATCCCAATCCCAATTCAAATGTCCAATCAACAAGTGAAAGGTAATGCCTTCATTAGTCATTAGAAAAAGATAAAACTAACATCACAAGGTGATACCACTATATGCCCACCAGAATGATTAACTTGAAAAAAAAGACAGCCAATACCAAAGTTTGTAGGCTATGGAGCAGTCAGAATTCACTGCACTCTTGGAGAAATGTTAATTTGTACAATCACACTGAAAAACTGTTAGCAAATAACTTACTAAAGTTGAACACATGCATATGTATATTCACCAAAAGATATACACTAGATCAGTTATCGAAGCATTATTTGAAACAGTCCCAAACTACTCAAATCTTCACCAAGAATAGAATACATAAACAAATTGTAAACATGTAAATAACATGTAAACATGTAAACAACATGTAATTCCATAAGCAATGAGAATCAATACATTACAGTATGAACAAGCCTCACAAATACCGGAAGGGCATGACCCTATGATTCTATTTACACAAAACTTAAAAACAGGCCAGTAGCCACTCACAGGGTAGCTAAGTGGCAGAGAGGGAGCTCTAGTAGAATTTGGGGATACTGGTTACATTCTGTTCCTTGATTTGAGGACAGGCTGCTCAGATATGCTCATTTTGTGAAAACTCATTCAGCTATACAAATAGCAAAAGTACTTTTATGTATATATACCATACTTCAATAAGAAGTTTTTTATTTTAAAAATGAAAGTGTGGGAAGTATGGGATTCACACCCAAGACTATCTCCTTAAGTTCCATGCCCTCCTAACTGTTCCATATGATTTTATTATTTAGTAAGCAGATGTCAAAATGAATGTGCAATTCATGGCCATCTGCTCTGTCTTTATTGTTACATTTAGAATCGAATTGCTGCTATAAACATTAGACTGTATGGAGGTAATAACTGGTTTACAGCTTATTCTCTTTTTTCCCACCAGTGCTGAGCTCCTCACAAGCAGAGACCACGTCCTAGAAATCATTATATTCTTAGTGCTTTGGACAATACTTGACCTAAAATACATGAATGAAATTTCTGTCTTTGTGTGTATAGAATGTTTATGGCTTGGCTAAAGAAATCGAGAAAGGCCTTCTAGCAAGAAAAAGCGAACACTCTAATATTCTTAAAAACAAATACGTTGAAACCTTTTACAATTTAAAACCTTTTAAAAACATGATGACTTGAACTAATACTGCTTATAGAAATTCCTAATTTGTATTATAGGGGTATCTTTAAGTGGTGAGCAATGTCTTTATAATGTTCAAAAATATAATAGTTTATAAATGCATTTCTGCAGCACATGCCAGGAGAAGGAGGAAAAAAAACAACAGATATAACAAAAATATCTGTTAGAAAGTGATAAATGCTACAGAAAAGGGGAAAAAACAGAGCTGAGTGCTTGTAGTTCATGTCTGTAATCCTAGCTACAAGGAAGCTGAGAATAGGAAGACTGTGGTGCCAGACTAACCTAGGATGGAAAGTCTGTGAGATTCTAGATGCACAGAGGGAAGCTGGATGTGATGGTCATACCTGTTATCCCAATAATGATTTCTAGAAGTAGGCAGATCAAAGCTCAGATGCATATGTAGGAGATAAATGAGACCATATGAAAAAAAACAGTAAAAAATGGCTCAGTGGTATTATACCATCCATACAAGCTATACAATGGCAAGCACAAGGCCTTGAGTTCAAACTCCTAGGAAAGCAAGGAAGGGAGGAAGGAAGGGTGGGGGAGGAAGGAAGGAAGGAAGAATTAAATATGATGGCAAGTGAAAGACTGAGAAAATGAGATTCTAGCAAAGATTTGGACATTCAGTTCAACTATTATAAGGTAGAAGATGTTCTGACATGTTCTGGCAAAAGGTAAGTTGTTGGTGTATCTGGAATATGCTTGGTAGAAGAATAGCAAAGAATAAGGCCATTCATTCACTTAGGACTTTAGGACCCATTGTAAGTTCTAAACAGAAAATTGGTGAAGAAATTGGAGGCAGACTAACATGACCTGATTTACCTTCTAAGAAGATTGTCTAGAACTAATGCAACAATGACACTCACTAGACAGTGTGTCGAAAATGAACTTGCAACTTGGTGGGAAGGAGAGTGGTAAGCGGTAAGTGGGAGAAATGAGGGAGAGGGTAGCAGTGTTGAAAAAGAAAGGTACTCATTATCTAACTTATATAACTGTAGCCTCCTGTCCATCACCCTTACAATAAATTTTAAAAATTTAAAAAGATTATCTTCTGGTTTAGAAACAGGTAAGAGAGCAAAAGTGGAGCAGGGAGATCAGTGGGAGGCAATTGTGATAGGAGAGATGACGAGGGCATGGGCTAGGATGCTCCAGCAGAGATGCTGAGATGAGAACTGGTTAGATTCTAGCTTCATAGATAATAAATAGGATTTTTTTATTGTGCAAGATGCATAGGAAAAACATCAAGGATGACTTCATGGGTTTTGACCTGAGCATAGGATAGTGACAGTTAATTGGCCTCAAGTAGTTTACAAAATTTACTAAAAAAGTAGCTCCACAGTAAGGAACTTTTTGCAACCTGGAGGAACGAGAAGGAGAACTTGCTCTGATGGGGCTCTGATTCATAATTGGTTTTCCCTGCTGCTTTCTGACCACACCGCTGGTTTGTATCCACCATTATGGATACAATGGAAAACACTTGAGCTTCAAGGTTAACCTGCAGGTTAGCATATTGGGAAAAGTCTTGGGTAAGCAGAAGAGGAAAATTTCCATCTGCTTCAAGATAAACTTTGGAATCGATGCTTTAGCATTTCAATGTTCTTCTACATAACTATTTCACCTGCTCTAGGAAATCAATAACTCCACCAAATATTGTCTTTTGTTTAGTCATCCAGTCAACCTAACTTGGCTGCTAAAGATTTTTTTTAATGGGAACAACTTGAATTCCAAGGGCTCTCTAAGTTTCGAAGCCTCAAGTAAAATACAAAGAAGAAGCATTTTCATATTGATTTAAGAAAGTATTCTGTCATATACTTAGAAGTGAAAGCTTTTAGGAGTCTGGCAGAAACTCCAGAGAAAATAAAACATCATGAATTTATTTTTAAAATTTGTTTTCACAGAATGCCAATAACACATTGGAGGGTTTTTTTTTTATCACTACTGACAAATAACAATTGCCTAAGTCTAAAAGCCTGAACTTTCTAAAGCACACAAATGTGGTTCAACCAGCATATCCCTTTGAGTTTCCATTGCTTATTTTTATGTCTTTACTACGTTTCATGAACAATGTATGAGTTTTACATATACTCATCAACCTAGAATGAGAAAGATGTAATTTTTCCAGCCAAGAATTGTTTTTAAGTCACACAAGCCATTCATGTTGGTATGTTAATTTTTTTAATTTACCAGAATCTACCATCTGCTGCTGTTTTTATCTAGTATATTTGACCATGTTTCTTCTATTAATGATTCTTCTGCAATACGATGAACTTTAACTCTTCTTTCTAACTATGTGAGATCATAAAACTAAAGATCTAGTGGAACTACATAGCAGTGATTGAAAAAAGAATCTCTTCTCCAAATGAACCAAAAGTTGTTGTTTAATCATGTTACCCTCCTATGTACAAGTTGGAATGATTACCATTGCCTCCATTGTCCTATATGATACCCATTAGCCACCTGTGGCTATTTACATGTAACTAAATTAAAATAAAATTAAAATTTTAGTTTCTTTGTTGAACTAGCCATATTTCAGGTGTTCAGTAGCTATCTGTGCCTAAGGAGTACCATATTGGAAAAATACAGATATAGGACATTTACATAGTCACAGAAAAATCTATTGCATATGGTATATAAATTGCCAATTCTTCATAATCATATGCCAGTGACCTTGCTAGATACCTCTTTCACCATAACACAAATGCACATGAACCATGCATTTTTGTTTGCTTGCAGCCTGAGTGGATTCTTTCAGCTTTTAATTAATTTCCTCTGTTTTCCACTTAGTAAAATATTCCCAAACCTTCAAGGCCCCACTTAAAGAAAACTTTCACCATAAAGCCATCTTTATTTAGCTTTAATGGACAGGCGGCTATGTTTTTTTTTCTTATAGCACATCACTGGTACCTCCATATTGCCTTTCCCTTTGTGTGCTTCTGCCATATTCACTGGTCTCAGCCCCCAAGTATGCTTTTGTGGTTGGACTTATAATATGCAGCCTATCATAGTGTCATGCACATAGTACTCCAAAATGGTGATCTGAGTAATTTAAAATAAATTTAACCATTAGCTCTGTTTTGTGAGTACTGATGACCTCATTGAATTTAAAATTTTTATTTGCACTGTTATTTTCTAGGATTATAATTCTCAAGCCCTATCAGCATTGATTAAAAGGAGAGCTGTAATTGCATCACAAGTTATAGGCACAGTATCTCCTTTCCTGACTGTAGTTTGGTGTTTGAGTATTGGAATGGCCTTAAACATTGTCCCTCATCTCTGAAGCTAGCAAATAATGTGCAATTTAAAAATAAATCAAAGAGTAGCTACTAATTCCTGATAATGGGTGCTGTGTGCTATGTATTCTTCCCTTCCAGGTGTCCCTGGTGACTGG
Source organism: Dipodomys ordii (assembly GCF_000151885.1). Taxonomy (NCBI): domain Eukaryota; kingdom Metazoa; phylum Chordata; class Mammalia; order Rodentia; family Heteromyidae; genus Dipodomys; species Dipodomys ordii. The sequence goes on from NW_012267444.1 coordinate 193,166, forward strand.
TTTTGTAGAATACAGTCTGCAGAACCAAAACAAAAAAAAAGCATGTTATGACTTTGTTTATGCCATTCTGACAGATTTGCCTATTGTTACACTTTTAACATGTGGAGCAAAACAGCAAACAATGCCTCTTATCATCAGTTTTCAAGTCACAAGCTCCAAATAAATTGCAGAGGTCATTGATCCTCTGATCTCAGAAGATATACCATGAGAGACTGTAGCATGATTCTTTTAAGGAAATTTCAATTGTGTTTTTCTTCTCTCTCATCACATTTTCTTGTGAACTTGCAGAAAATGGATAGGGTCATTTGTGATGATTATTTCATCCTGATGAAATGAAAATGTCAATGTGTGGGAACTCAGTTTTTGAAAAGAGAAAGGGAAGGTTTGGATTATCTGTGCTATCCTAAGCAAACAATTGTGAGAGACTACTTCCTATGATGGCCTCAGGGGGGGCCATGACACCTTTGGGTGTCCTAAGACAAAGTACCCTATGCTCAGCCTGCAGTCAAAGCATTCATTAAATGCTCTTTAAATTTATAATCAACTCAGCTATCTGAAGGTGTGAGTTTCAAAATGTTTTAATTATTAAAGAAAGAATATGGGGCTGGGAAGATGGCTCAGTGGTAGAGTGCTTGCCTTGCATGCATGAGGCCCTGGGTTTGATTCCTCAGCACTACATAAGCATATAAAGTCAATGTGGTGCTGTGGCTCAAGTGGTAGAATGCTAGCCTTGAGCTGAAGAGCTGAGAGATAGCCCCAGGCCTGGAGTTCAGGCCCCACAACCAACTAAAAATTAAATAAAGAAAAAGAAAAAAAGAATATATTTTGCTGGTAATAATATTTACTTCAAATACCATTGGACTACTAGCCACCTCCCCGAGAGGACTTTCTTTATTCAGTAGAATAGTCTTCAGCTCTGGCATCTTTCCTACCATGACATTTGGTTTCTAGGTATTAATTCTTTGATTCAGCTAACATTTACTGATTGTATAATGTTTGCAAAGAATGTGATAGTTTGTTAAGAAACATCACAGCCAGTATGGCAAGATGTTCATGGTTAAATGTGACAATATAGCAGAACTGAAGGAGCATGTGCTGTGGTGTCTAAGTTTCAGTCTTGTCTCTTTTATATCCAGACAGCTTATATTCACAAGTTATTAACCATTATGAACCTTAGCTTTCTCTTATTTTTTTTAAATGGAGATATGTATCCCTAACTCATTGAATTACTGTGAGGATTAATTGAGCCAATAAATGCAGAGTTGAAATTTAACCTAATTCTTCCTTCTAACTTCTAGTTTATCACCTCTTGAATTCTACAAGTTGATTTAACACCCTGAGTCTAACCATCCATGACTTCCTCTTTCTCATATCGTAAGTTCAAATTAGATTGACTTGTTTCCCTGGATGCACTAGCCTGTTGCTGTCTTGTCTTTCTCAGGCTAGTTTCTCTGCTTAGACTACATTCCCAATTGTGCACAGCTAAATCCTTCCTGCTTCAACAATTTTGGTGAAAATAATCTACACCATAAAGCTTTCTGCACCATGAAATAAGGGTTTCCCATAAAATTGTGTAGCAGTTTGTTCAACCTATTTTTCAAAGTTATATATTTAATGAGACAAGGAACATCAAGTACTAGAATTAGAATGCTAACATCTATTTACTGAAAACATTTTTAATTTGTCATTTGAATGTGAGGACGATGTGGTAAGAGTGTACCAACAATGAAAAGAAACTAATGGAATGTGGAAAAAGAAGGTTGTTCACAGCCTTGCCTATATCTAACTTTCAGTGTGCTCTTGCTAGTCTAGCTAGCCACACTAAAAGTCTCACTCTCTTCAGCACTGAGCCTCCATTTTAACGTAAATTAGAAATGGTGATAATAATAAATGAGCGAGAAAAACTAACTGATGAAATACCTTAAAAACAACTTGAAAGAGGGCATTTTTGTTAATTGTTACCCTGGTTCTTGGTAAGCAGGGTAATCATGAGTTTGTTAACTTATTTTTCTTTGGACCATCTCTCCAACAAATTGAATGCTTGAAAAGAATGTTAATCTCTAGAGCTTCAAACTGTTCTAATTATTGAAGGAAGAATGAGTTTTACTGGTAGTATTATCCTTTGCTTCATATCCCATTAGACCACTGAACCAATAAATATGTTAAATCTTCATAAACAAAAAATATTTTCTATGTCAGCAGTTTGGTATTAATTTTAAAGTTTGCTTCAAGGGCTAAAACACATAAAGATTTTAATTATTCATTATAAAAGTAACTTCATTTTTATATTTGTGCAGATTATCACTAAAGTGTTTTGACCTCTATTAAATACCTCACCTGGGGCTGGGAAGGTGGCTCAGTGGTAGAGTGCTTACCTTGCATGCCTGAAGCCCTGGGTTCGATTCCTCAGCACCACATAAGCAAAAAGCTGGAAGTGGCGCTATGGCTCAAATGGTAGAGCACTGGCCTTGAGCTGAAGAGCTGAGGGACAGTGCCCAGGCCCAGAGTTCAGACCCTACAAAAATAAATAAATAAATATAAATAAATAAATACCTCACCTTTCTCATCAATACATACGATTTGAACTTGCCACTTTCATGGCAGTCATCAGCAACCAGGGAGGGACCAAGAGGTACTAAGACCAAAACTAGTAGGTAGTTTAATATAGTTTTACCTATTCCTTATACTGTCCATTGTACTTCCCTTTGCAGGAGTTATGATTATTTACACATATCCAGTAATGTGAAGATTTAGAAATTATAATGTATAGTATAAATGTATATCTATGTTTATGCTAATAGTTCTAATGAACTTTATGGACCATGCTATCTTTTAATCTCAATTCTCAGTATACTTTCAAACTCCATGAAACAAAATAAGTGCACTTTTTCTATTCATTTTCTTACACAGATTTTTTCATTGGTCACGACTAGTTTCTAAACGCTCTTGATTTATACGCTGTACATTCGACCTTGCCATTTTATTGTGATCTAGCAGCTAAAGCAGACCATCAGCTTAAGTACACCCTATTTTATGTTATTAAGAAGGTCACAGAATTTGTTAAATATCTTTCCAGTTTATTAGAATTTTTAAATTTTCATTAGCAACCAAGTATTTTCTTTTTTTGTATATGTTTTTATTGTAAAAATACTGGACGGAGGGGTTACAGTTACATGAGTAAGGTAATGAGTACATTTCCTATCAAGCATTGTTATCCCCTCCTTTGTTTTTCCCCCACTATCCCTTCCCTCCCACCTCCACAACCACCCCCCTCCAAGTTGTAAAGTTCACCTTCAACATAGTGTCTTGTACATCTCAATGTTACAATAGTTCAACCTGTATCCTTATTTCAGCATTTTGTTACTTCCCTTCCCCTCCTCAAATTAGAAAAGTGTATATACAGGATGCGGGGCACTGGAATCAACTACAGTGAAAACAGGGGTTATACCATGGGGGAAGAACATACAAAAGAAACAAAAAAATATGGTACATTATAAATACATTAAAAACAACAGTAAGAAAGATAAAAACTACTTGTGTCTCTATCTTGGGGTTCATTTTGCTTAGCATCAACTTATATGATCGTATGTACATAGCTTTTGAGCTTTTCTGCTTGTCCTAGACATATATTGGTTATTGCAAATAAGGGAAACCATGGGACCTATGTTTCTTTGGGCCTGGCTTAATTCACTTAGTATAATTTTTTTCAAGTCTTTCCATTTCCTAACAAATGGGGTGGGGTCATTCTTCCTGATGGAGGCATAGAATTCCATTATATCTATATTTGTATCTATAGATATAGATATATATCTCTAGAGATATTTATCTCTATAGATATAGAGATAAATATAGATACAGATATAGATATAGATCACATGTTCTTGACCCATTCATCTACTGAGGGGCATCTGGGTTGGTTCCATATCTTAGCTATGGTAAATAATGCTGAAATAAACATAGTTGTGCTGGTAGCTGTAGTATGGTCTTGTTTGTGATCATTTGGCTAAATGCCCAAAAGTGGGATTGCTGGGTCAGAAGGGAGCTCTATGTGGAGTCTTTGGAGGAACCTCTAAACTGCTTTCCAAAGTAGCTGAACAAGTTTACACTCCCACCAACAATGCAATAGGTTTCTTTTTGGCCACATCCCCTCTAGCGTCTGTTGTTATTAGATTTCTTGATTATAGCCATTCTAACTGGGGTGAGGTGTTATCTCAATGTTGTTTTGAGCTGCATTTCTTTTATGACTAAAGAAGTTGAGCATTTCTGCATGTGTCTATTGACCATTTTATTTTCTTTTTCAGAGAAGTTTTTCTTTAAGTCTTTAGCCCACTTATTTATTGGGCAGTTGTTTCTTTGAGGATTTGTTGTTGGAGGATTTAATTTTTTGAGTTCTAAGTATATTTTAGATATGAGACCCTTGTCCATTGTACGGCTAGTGAAGATCTTCTCCCAATCTGTGGGCTTTCCATGCAGAAGCTCTGCAGTTTCATGCAATCCCATTTGTCCAACCTTTCTTTGATTTGTTGTGTTTCTGGGTCTTTATTCAGAAAATTTCGGCCTGTGCCAAGGAGCCCTAGAGTTTCTGCTATTCCTTCCTTTAATTTTTTTCATGGTGTCTGCTTTGACTCCAAGGTCTTTGATCCATTTGGAGTTGATTCTGGTACAGGGTGATATATAAGGATCTAGACTTAGTTTTCTGACAGTGTTTAGCCAATTTTGCCATCACCATTTACTGAAGAGGCTGTCTTTCTTCCATTGTATTATTTTAGCTCCCCTATCGAAGATTAGGTGGTTATAGGTCTGTGGGTTCATTTTTTTGTCTTCAGTTCTATTCCATTGGTCTCAGGTCTATTCTTGTGTCAGTACCAAGCTATTTTGATTACTATGGCTTTGTAGTAGAGTTTGAAATTTGGTATTGATATTCCTCCAGCACTATTCTTTCTGTTAAGGATTATTGTTACTATTTGGGGTAACATATTTTTCTTGCTCCATATGGATTTTTGGGTTGCTTCTTCAATTTCATTGAAGAATGAGGTTGGAATATTGATTGGTATCACATTGAATTTGTAGATAGCCTTTAGCAGCCAAGTATTTTCATACTGGTTGTTTTGATACACATTTCCCACTTTCTCTAAAATATAACCTACTATTTTTGTATATCCTTGATTTAATTTAACCAGTATTGGTTAAATGAACAGTATGTTGATGGTCACTGCCCACATGAAAGATTTCATGTTGACATATTCAACCCTTGATGATAGAGGCAAGGAGCAATCTAATTCTATAAAGCTGTTTCTATCTCTACTTTGTCCACATCCTGCAGCTGCATCTTTAGTTCATGTCTATCATACAAGGAGTCTCCATTCAGACATCCTTCAGGAAGAGAGAACTTAGATTTAATTGGCTAGATACAACTTATCCCATCGGGTGAGTGTTTATCCTTCTTTAGTGGCACTTCTCACTTCCTCATTAGTAGTCGGGGAAGAAGCTCTGGCAATAATTTGTGGAGTGGCTACATACAGTTCAGAGCATTTCCTTCTTTACCACCTCTGACACACTGTGATGAGAAGTTTGAATGTGAGCATAGAGAAAGAAGAGTCTCAGCTCTCCTCTTGTGCCCACATTGATGTCAAAAAGAATTCCACTTGACTATTATATAATTTCTCTGCTATTTCAGCACAACATGGCAATATCAGTCACATCCCTAAGGAGACTGGCAAATCAATTCTTCACATGATTATGGATCACATATGGAAAAGATTCCACCATTGTCTTCATTGAATTTGACAGGTTAGTTCTTTAAATTATTCTGCAACCAATAAGTGTGCAGCTGACTTATAATCATTTCCCTTCATGTGATTTCTACTGTGAGTCATCTGTTCTGCTGAAATTGTGGACACATTGGTGTATTTTTAACCTGTTATGAGCCACTTTTCTAGAATAAAACAGAGCAGAAATATAATACACTACAATTGAGGGGAAGTGGCTGCACGGATCTTAGCAGAGTTCTATATCCTAGATCTTGCAGGAGCTGATAAAAAGGTTCCAGGGAAGAGCTTTTGGCCTATATTCTCCCAGATTGCGGTACCAATAAAGGAGCAGAAAGTATTATTTCAGAGTGAGTTATTTATTTGGGTTTTGGTAACCCTCGGCCTTTCTTCTCAACCTTGTCTTTCACTTGCTATTGCAACTCCCAAGCCAAGCATTAGTATTTATATCATTAGGATCTGTCCGTGTAGGATTCTGAGCCCATCTACCCATTCATTTGTTCCTTCATTTAACATGTATTTATTAAGCATCTATTATGTTCAGGTGTTTATGCTAGGCATTGCAGATGCAGAAGAGAATAGTACTGAGAGTATCTGATCAGAAAGAGTTGGGAAATGTCAGAATATATGTATATATATATATATATATATATATATATATATATATATATATATATAAACAATGGTTGTGTCCAAAATTGATGAAATCAACTAAGCAACCTAAGTAGTCAGGCAAATCTGATATGAAGCTGATTTATGGTCCTGGTTTATGGCTCCTGGTCAAGCAAATAGGTTCTAGATCTTGAATTATACCAGCAACAGATTTCAGGTTCTAGATGAAGTAGCAGCTGAAGAAAGATCACTATCCAGCAGACAAGAGGAAGCTGAGTACCTGATACCCAGGTATTCTAACTCCTTCCGGTCCCTTCCTCAGCAAAGCCACACCCTACTCTCAGAACGTGAAGACCATTTAGATTTCTGATTATCTGAATTTATCTAAGAAAACCCTAAGGTTTAAGACATTTGGGATTTAGTTAATTTTATTCCTACTTACCAGTGAATAAAGGGACCAAGGGGAAATAGAGAGTAATTATAAACAAACCAAAATCTTTACATTTGCTTTGTTTCTACATTTTCAAGTCTGGATTGTTGATTTCCCATATACTATTATTGAAGTGAACAAATAAGTAAACAAAAGTCCTAAAAATTAGAATATCTTTTAAGAAATAATCTACTATAGAAATAATGAGAGGCCCCAAAATGCCTATGACTGACCCCATTTTATTTCCCATTAATTAATTAGAATTTTTCCCTTAATTAATTAGTATTTTATTTATTGTACATATTAAATTGTACATAGTAATGAGTTTCATTATGATACTTCCATATATGCATGTAATGTAGTTAGATCATAGTCACTTCCTCTATTACTCTTTTCCTTCCCCTCAGTTTTCACTTCCCCTTCCGCTGCCCTACTTACTCCCCTTTTACTTACTTGACCTCATTTTATTTCCCCTCTACTAGCTTCCAAAACTTGGAAAGAGCATCACAGTACTTGTTTTTGTGGGAATAGCTTGTTTCACTTCCACCTAGCATAAGAATACCCTGTTTAATTCCTGATTTTAAAAAAATGTTTTAGTTTTTCCCCACACAGTGTATAATGTTGCCTATAGATCAGATATGCGTGTGCATATGTATGTGTGTATATATATATATATATATATATATATATATATATATATATACAGAGAGAGCAAGAGAGCCTTATTATGTTGAAGGATAAACCTTGTATTAGTGTTGTTTTAGGACTTTTTAAGCGCTGTGAAATTATGTCAAAGGTTTCTTTTTTCACCCATTTCACCATTGAAATGATTGCTGTTCTTGTTCTTGCTTCTATTTCTGTGCAGTACTCTATTAGATGTATCAGTTTGAACCACTCTTGCATTTCTGCAATAAAGCCAACTTGATTATGGTGTATATATGATCTTTTTATAGTAGTGTTGAATTCACTTTATAAGTATTCTATTGAAAATTTTTACATGTCCATTCAACAAGCAAGTTAACCTATAGCTTTTTTTTACTTGTATCTTTATCTGGTAATACTGGCTTAAGAGAATGAATTTGGAAATGGTTCTTCCCTTTGTATTTTGTTGGAATAGTTTGAAGATCATTTATCTTAGTTCTTCTTTAAAGATCTGATAGAATTCAGTTGTGAATCCATCCAGTCCCAAGCTTTTCTTTTGGGGAGAGATTTTGCTGCATCTTAAATCTCATTGCTTATTGTTGTTAATGTTTGCTTAGTTTATTTGTATTTCTTGATTCAATTTTGGTAGACCACACATATCTAGAAATTCACTTGCTTCTTCCGGATTTTCCAGTTTGTTGGGGTATAGGCTTTGAAAAATATTTCATGAAAGTCTTCTGGATTTCAATGCTGTCTGTCATAATGTCATTATTGTGGTCTTTCATTTTATGACTTTTGCTGTTCTCTTTCTTTAGTCATTTTGATTAAGAATTTGTCCATCTTATTAATGCTTTTGAACAAACTCTTTGTTTCAATGATGCTTTGCATTTTCTTTTAATGTTCATTTTGTTAATTTAAGCTATGATTTTTATTATATCTTTCAATTTTGGGATTGACTTGTCTTTTTTAAGATCTCTAGGTGTATTGTCAGATAATTTATTTGAAATCTCTAATTTTTTAGATATAGGCATGTAGAGCTATAAACTTCTTTTAGAACTACTTTCATTTTGTCTCATACATTCTGGTATGTTTTCATGTTCATTTGTTTTTAGGAATGTTTTGAATCCTTCTACCCTTTTTAATGAGGAGAGACAACCTCTTTGTCAGTCACAGGGCTTGAACTCAGGACCTGGATGCTATCCCTGAGCTCTTTTGCTCAAGGATAGTGCTCTACCATTTTGAGCCATAGCTCCACTTCCAGTGATTATTTGGATATAAGAGGCTGACCAATTTTGCTGCCTGGGATGGCTTAGAACTGAGATACTCAGATATCAGCCTTCTGAGTAGCTAGGATTACAGGCATGAGCTCCCAGCTCCCAGCTGAGAAAATCTTTATTTATTAGTTTTGGTGGAGTGAGGTTTGAACTTGGGACCTTGTACTTTCTAGCTATTTCTTTATCACTTGAGCTGTACCTCTAGCTCTGATTTTTTTTGTTTCAGGAAACATGGTCTCTTAACATAGCTCAGGCTGGGCTAGGGCTTATATTCTTTCAGCTTCTGCCTTCTAAATACTGGGATTATAGTGAGATGTATAGTACCACATCTTGCACAAAGAGAGAAAAAAAATCTCAGTTTTGGTGCCACAAAATGTGTCTGTCCCATAGTTTGTTCATAAGAAGCTTATAAAATGTCTCTAGAGACCCAGGCTCCTGACCTGTCACTTAGCTTCTGATTGTCAGCTCAGAGAATCCACAAAGGCTGTGGACTGAGGCATTGGTATAGAGAAAACTTGAATATAGTACATTAGAGTCCGTATCTTCTGTCACAAGAGTCCATCCAGAACTTCCCAACCATCACCTTCAGCCCAATGCTCTGTATTCTCTACTCCAAGCTATTGCTCAGGCTGCCCTCCACAGCTCCAACAGAATGTCCCTGTCCCTCTTTTCCATCATCTGTCCCAATCCTTTCTCTGGAGAGCTAGCATGTCCTCCTCTCTGTCATTGTCTTCAGAAGGATCTCGTGCTGCATGAGCATGCAAATACACAAACCTCATCTGTTACCACATGGGAAAGGAAGAATAGAGTTGGCTCAAGATCCAGGATCCAATCGTCAACTTTGTCAGCTTACCTACCAGAAATATCATACAGAGTTATGGGCAGCTCAGGGATCAGGTTAGACAGAGGCTAAGACCCAACTCTTTCCCACCCACTACCCACTTGGCTGCCTTGAGCTACAGCACAATGTCTTGGGAGAAAATAAGATGTAGTATAGATGAAGGCAGCTCTTGTTACATGAGAAGCCTCAGGGCTGGTAGGCCAGTAGTCCTAGAAAGAACCTAGAGTCTATTGTTGGTACAACCATAGCCAAATTACTGGGTTTCAGTTGGCAAAAAGCAGGGAAGGAACCTGCAGAGAAAGGACAGTAAGTTTGCCTGCCTTGGTCTTTGAACTCAAAATCTTTTTGTGTGTGCTGGAGGCTTTTCAGTGAGTTGAGATATTGGCAGCAGGGAACACGGGATTGAACCAAGGAGGTGGCTCAGCTGATAGCAGTGGCACGATCCACCAACATTGATCACACGGATACAGTGGTAAGGTTACCTCTCCCCATGGCCAGCAAGCAGCAGGATATCTGGCCTGAGTTCACCAATTCCACTCCCCCTGCTCTGGGACAGGTGGCAGGTGGCAGATGGAAGCAGAGCTACATTTGATTACCCAGTTGTTTTCAGGACATCCCATTCCTGTGACTGAAACAATGAAAGTATCTCTCACATCTCATGAACAAGTCAACCCATTGACCATTCAGGAGGGTGCCAGGCAGACAATATCTTCATGTGTCAAAGTGAAGGACAGTTACTGCTGTACCCAGAGCAAGTTCCAAGAATTTCTCCTCTGACTAGACAGCCCTCACCAGACCATTCCTTGCTCTATGAGCCTGGAGACTCCTGTGCACCAAAAGACATAGGGCCTGCTGAGTAGTTTTGTGATGTTTTCCATCACAATCTGACTTACCAATCAAAAGACAGACATCCTGGTTTGTTTTGGACATGCACTCTGACCGTGAGTAAGCATTTTCTTCTGCAGGTTTGCCACTGCAGTTTTAGACTTTGCAGGTTGGAGTGGGTATGGAGCTGTGAGAAAGACTGCTTTGCATTTTCCAAAGATGGCAGGTTGCCTGAGTGTGAGTTAAGGAGGTCAGGTGATCTGGTCTGGTCTGGCTTGGCCAAATGCCAATGTTAAGTAGTCAGTGTTAAGCAGTGAGCTATGCTCAAACACTGGCCTGTGTCTGTGTATAACTCCCAGGACTGTTGACCTACATGACCTGAATGATCATGTCAGTTGTCTCTGCTGGGCTCCTCCTCATGCACAGATCTTGAGCATCAGGCAGTGCACCAGGTTAGGTAGTCTGCCTGGCTGAGATATCTAGCACTAGCATATTCATCTCTCCAGGTAGCCAGTATCTACATCCAAGTAAAGTTCCCTAAAGAACAACAAGACTGGGGCTGGGGAAGGCGGGACCCGAGAGCCCAAACCAGCCCATGTGCAACCCAGTTGGCAACCGAATCTGGCTGTCAAGTATGTCACATGGCTCACTCCAGTAATCCTAACTACTCAAGAGGTTGGGATCTGAGTATTGTGGTCTATAAGCCAGCCTTGGCAGGAACGTCTGTGAGAACCTTATTTATAATTAACCACCAGAAAGTGGAGCTGTGGTTTAAGTGGCAGAACTCTAACCTTAGGCACAAAAGCTCAAGGACAGTGTCCAGACCCTGAGTTCAAACCACCAGGACTTGCCCTTTAAGTAGTTGTACAAAAGAGTTGCCATTTAAAAAGCAGTTTATGAATACAATATATCTTGAGCAATATCATTCCTTTCAACTTTCTCTTCCATTTCTCCTCTATCCACTTTATTCCTCCTGCCCTCTTCTTAATTTTGTAGGCCATACATTGGATTCTTGACTGAATTCTCTTCTTCTTTTCTAGTAGAGCAGTAGCTCAAGTGGTAGAGCATTAGCCCTGAGCAAAATGAGCTCAGGGACAGTGCCCAGGCCCTGAGTTCAAGCCCTAGGACCAGCACCAAGAAAAACAAAGTTTATTGTTTAGGCTCCAGGTGTTTATACATTTGCTGTTGATTTCTATTTTTGATTCATTTTGGTCTATTAAGTCCATTTTATGTATAGTGTTATTTAATTCTGAAGTTTCATTGTTGATTTTTATTTTGTGGGGGGAGTGGTCTAGATAATCCATATACTGGTAAAACCAAAATATTGAAATCACCCACTATTATAATCTTGGGGTAGTAGTGCTTTTATGTTTAGTACGGTTTGTTTTTATGAAATAAAGCATACAAATGTCTCGTGTGTATATGTTTAAACTCTTGATGGATTGTTCCCTTTATCAGTATAAAGTAGCTGTCTGCTTTTCAGATATGAGTATGACTGTCCTTCTTGCCTTTAGGCTCTATTGGCTTGAAATATCTTTTCCCATCCTTTCATTTTAAGTCTGTGTTTAGTCTATGTTTATCTTTGCCAGTGAGGTGAATTTCATGTAAGCAAGAAATAGTTGCGGCTTATTTGTTTTAATCAAATAGTGACCTTGTGTTTTTTTGTATGGGGAATCAAGTGCATTGGCATTCAAAGTTGTTCTTGATAGATGTGTAATATTTCCCATTATTCTGTTATATTTACACTTGATTGTTTCATAACCCTCCTTTGTTTATCTCCTTCTCTAGTGAGATTTATTCTTTTCCATATTCTAACAGGGGAATCTATTTTCCTTTCCTATACATAGAATTCTTTTAGGTATCTTCTGCAGTGCTGACTTACTTGTCATAAATTGCATTAGTTTCTGTATACCATGGGAAGTTTCTTTTTTAACTTCCCCTTCAATTATGAAGGGTAACTTTGCTAGATGCAGTAATTCAGGCTGGCAGTTATTTTATTTCAGGACATAAAATATATCATTCTATAACTTCTTGGCTTTTAGTTTCTGTTGAGAAATCATCTGTTATTTTGATAGGCTTGCCTTTATATATGACTTGGATCTTCTTTCTTAAAGCTTCCAATATTCTTTTCTTTTTCTGTATATAGTAAGTCTATCAGCCAGAACCTATTATGATATGAAATATAGTAGTATCATTTCCCAGCTCTGGTATTTATTAGGTTTGTAGTTTTGGGCGCACTGCTTAATATTTTTTCCTTCATTTTTTCATCTTTGGAAAACCTTTAATAACCATCCCTTTCTATTTTTATAAAGTTTAGAAATAATGCACATAAAATTAAAATACAATTCTGGCACACAAAAATGTTAAACATTGGCAATTATCATTGTATGATTACTATGTGCTATGATATTCTAGATTTTTTTATGGGGAAGTTATCATCTCTGGCCCCTTCTTACTACTAAATCTTAGTCATGAATTCTGCTGTATACTGTGGACAACCTATACTTATAAAAATTACAATAAAGGTTAAACTCTACTTACTGTTTTCTTTTTTTTTGTCAGTCGTGGAACCTGAATTCTGGACTTGGGTGCTGTCCCTCAGCTCTTCAGATCAAGGCTAGCCTCTACCACTTGAGCTATAGCACCACTTTGGGCTTTTTCTGTTTATGTGGTACTGAGGAATTGAATCTAGGGCTTCATGCATGCAAGGTGAGCACTCGACCACTGAGCCACCTTCCCAGCCCAAACTCTACTTATTGTTGACATTACTTTTCAGTCTTTTAAGCTATGAAGTACATTTTCTATGAACCATAGGAAGATAAAAGAGAACAAAATATGAAAATTGACTGTAGAAATCAATGAAATTTCTGAGACTTGTTTTTTAGGCAATGATATTGAAGACTTGACGAACTTTTACTTAATTCTAGAGATAGCACATTAATTTTAAAATGATAGTGAAGAGTTGACCACTTTTACTTAATTCTAGAGATAACACATTAATTTTTGGCTGCCAGTTCATAAAATTATATAATGTACAAGTTCTTTAACTATGTGAACAACAAAAATCTGTTTTTACTAATTTTTCTTACATATAAGTAGCAATTTTCTTACATATATGTAGCAATTTTCCATACCACTGTGAAATAAAAACTAGCTAGCCAAAATCTTACCTTGGAAAACTCACAATAAACAAGGTTAAAATAGACTTCTCTATTTCTTACTTGTGGAAAAATTTCTTTTTAATATGAAAATTAGAAGAGGCACAGTTGCCTAATAATTAGTAGAGGGCTGACTCAGACATGAGATGAATTCAGTGGTAGAACACTTACCTAGCATGAATGAGATCTTCAACCTCAGATATAATAAAGTGTATTAGTCTCCTTACAATTACTACTTATTTTGGTTTAAATCCTGGTTTGCCATGTATAGCAAATGACTTAAGTTCCTTGGCAAGTTACTCAAACTCTCGGTGTTTCCTCATCTGAACAATAGTAGTAATCTTGCCATCTCCGAGAGTTGAATGATGAGTATTCAGTGAATGAATACATTTAAAGCATTTGATCCAGAGCTCAATGAATGTTATTCTCTAATATTACTTTTTTATAGTTTGCTTAGTTTATTTATTCCACCAGTGTTATCTGTCACTCCAGGGAGATAGTTGGGAATGGGACCATCAGCTTTGTTTTCTCTTTTCACAAGAATCCAATTATTCACTGCTCAAATTTGATTTAAATACTACCAAGAGGATCTGATGCTCTCTCTTCATTTTTCAGTGCAATATCTTCTATTTGAATAATATTTTGTCTTTTACCAGTGGAATGCTATCTTTTCTTCTCTAATATTATTGTTCAGTGAATTGAATGAGGTCACTGAATATGCCAAGGCAAAAAAATTTACATTTTCAGAATTTCTCTAGAGATAGTATAAGAATAAATGCTGTTTTTCCTTTTCTTTTCCTTGGTGGGAAGCTGAAGGCTAGGTTCTAGCAGAGGGGAGAGGATCTCAGGTTGCTAGGTTACACATTCAAGGAAGCACAAACAACTTCTGATAAATTCAGAAGTATGATTTTTGGGCTCATGAAAGAACTGTGTGTGGATTGAATGGGACAAGTCATAATGAAATGTGACTCTCACTTTCTGTCCACTATCTTTATCCTTCTATGGGAGCAAAAAAGATACAAATTCAGCTGTGTGTTGGGAATCTATAGTAGGTTAAAACCCCCATACAGCAGAAGTGGGTTCATCAGCAGGTTTTGATTGCAAAAGAATCAAGAAAGCTTACTGTCTCATTGTAGAAGCAGGATTTTTTTTAACTCTTCTTAATTCACTTTTAAAGAAGCTAATGCAGAAGGCCTGGCTCAAATGGTAGAGTGCCAGCCTAGAAAAGAAGACAGCCTGAGGTCCACACAGACTAGCAATTATCTTAACTCCCCATATAAGGTTTATGAAGAATTTCAAGCCAGGAGTCCACATTCAGTAGAACTAGAGAAAGGTTCACTAACATCAAAATTGTCTACGTTTGTTCAACTGCATTGAGAAGTTTGTTGTTTGGACTTTGTGAGCTGAGATATCTCCTGAGTTTTCTTCCTTCTTGTCAGTGGATTCCACTATCCATAAACATAAAGCAACTTTGATTGTTGAAATACACAAAATTACATTTTCTGCTGAGTCATCTGTTGGTTGAGTTCAAGTGGGCACCTTGCCCATGTTAGGTGATCAATAAATGTTTGTGAATAAAATGTTAACAAATAAGAACATAATGAAACGATTTTAAATTCCTAAAATGTACAGAAGTGAAGAGGAAATTTGTTTTTTTTTTCATCCTGAGTACTTACATGCTATCCTCTTTCCAAAGGATGAGTACAATTAATAGTGTCTTAATGTCTTCTTTCTTGCAGAAAGTATCTATAAATATAGAATGTGTATTTTTATCACATATATATAAGAGGAAGTTTCTGCTGTCTCTTTGTTTCTGTACCTGGATAAGAGTCCATTTAATTTGATAGGAATTAATTTACAGACCATACAAGAGCAGAGATGAAGTTCACTCTAGAGAATCCTAGTGAATGTTCCAGAAAAGTAGGCAATAATTCTATAAAGCAATTGACATGGAGCTTAGGAAGCTCATACCTTGCTGTCAGGAAAAGATGTGCTGTGAAAACCATAATGGAATTTCCGACATGGAGCTCAGCTGGAAATTCATAGAAATAGACACTTAAATGATTTCTGATGGACTTTTTCCTCAAGTGAGCTTCCTCTCCTCCCCCCCCGCCCCCCCCTGCCCACATCTTTAAGGATGAGTAGTACCTCTGCCTCCTGAGTAGCTGAAATTACAGGTAGGTACCACCATGCCTGACTGAATAGACTAGTTTTATAATGGTTCTTTTCTTCAGAAGTATTTTTTCATCTGATAAATGGTTCAATTCATTTGTTTTGCAAAGCAAATACCAGCGACTGCAGATACAAAATATTTTAGAAAAAGCTGCACCTGTACTAGAATGTATACTTTTTCTTTTTTTTTTTGGGGTCCGGTCGTGGGGCCTGAACTCTGGGCCTGAGCACTGTCCCTCAGCTCTTCAGCTCAAGGCTAGCGCTCTACCACTTGAGCCACAGTCCACTTTCAGCTTTTTTTCTTTTTGCTTATGTGGTGCTGAGGAATCGAACCCAGGGCCTCAGGCATGAAAGGCAAGCGCTCTACCACTGAGCTACCTTCCCAGCCCCGAGAATGTATACTTTTTCTTGACACTATTCCTTAAATAGGGTACAACTATTTCTATGGCCCTTACATTGTATTAGATGCTATAAGTAATCTAGAGATTACTTAAAACATAAAGAAAGGTATTATATGCAGATGCTACATCATTGTATATAAATGGAGTTGAACATCTGTAGTTTTTGGCACACACAGAGAACCATGAAACTAATCTACTATCAATACTAAGGGACCACAATGTGTGTTCAATATAAATGCTTTGTTGGTAAGCCTTGGTCCATCATTGTGAGGACTTTCTCTCCCATCATAGAAGTGGTGGAATGTTTTGAGCAAAAGAGTGATGTGATGACACTTTCAAGTTTATTATGGCTACTGCCTGGGCAAGTGATTCTAGAGAGCTAGAGCAAAGAAAACAGTTAGGAGGCTATTGTAATAATCTAGAGAGAAATGATGGTGATATGGAAAAGGTTGTTGATGGTGAAGATAACTAAAATCAATTATATTCAGGATACATCCTGAAGACATATATGGTGATGGATTAGATGTGAAGTAAAATTGTATTATAGATGGACAGTTGGATTTAATGGAGGTTATGGTTTAACTAGGAGTGTGTACCATATTCTGGAACATGATGAAATGAGCACAAATACAAGAGAATTTATTATAATTATTGAACATGAAGGGATTTTTGATGCAATTCAGTTACAGAGTATGCACCTAGCATGAAGTCCTGGGTTTCATTCCCAACACTGCTAGAAAATAATTGAACATGAAGATTAAGGTGTATACAATTAAGTTGGATAAAAAGCATCTGAGGATTTTAGATAAGGTAAAGAAAAAATGAAAAGGTGTTTGGCAATGGCTTATTGGTTTTTTTTATTGTGAAAATACTGTACAGAGGGGTTACAATTACATGGGCAAGATAATAAGTACATTTCTTATCAAGCATTGTAGCCTCCTCCTTTGTTTCCCCTTCCCATCCCTTCCCATCCTCCCCTCTCGCTGCTCCCCCCTCCCAAAGTTGTGAAGTTCATTTTTGACATAACAACTTGTACATCTCATTGTTGCAATGGGTCCACCTGTATCCCTATTTAAACGATTTGTTTTACCCCTTCCGCTCCACAAATTATACAGACATCAAATACAGTGAAAGCAGGGGTTATACTGTGGGGGAAGGACATACAAAGCAACAAAGAAATAATCTTATAAATGTGTTAGAAACAATCACATGAAAGAAAAAAATTTGAATACATATCTTAGGGTTCATTTCCCTAACATCACCTTATCTGACCTTTTCTGTTTGACTCAGACATATACTAGATATTGCAAATAAGGGAAACCCTGGGACCTATGTTTCCTTGGGCCTGGCTTACTTCACTTAATATAATTTTTTCCAAGTTTTTCCATTTCCTAACAAATGGGGCAATGTCATTCTTTCTGATGGAGGCATAGAATTCCATTGTGTATATATACCACATTTTTTTGATCCATTCACTTACTGAGGGGCATCTGGGTTGGTTCCATATCTTAGCTATAGTAAATAATGCTGCAGGCTTATTGGTCTTTATAATGTCAGAGATTACCTTTGGGGACAAGATTCTAATTAAAAATAGATAATGGTGGGAAGTTGGATGTTGGAAATTTAGAATCTGGTGATGTAGCAAGTTGTGGTAATAAACAAGTCTATTGTCCAGTATAGGAAGTAGTGGGTGGTATAAAGCAATGGAACAGGTCGTGGAGGAAAAGACCTACAGAAATTTGAAGATTAGAATACTTATTGGAAGGATCATCTATATTGATTTGAAACCACAAAGAAGGAAAACACCACAGTGTTAAAATGAATTACTCTGGGCCATCCAGTTGATCCTGTAATGAGAAAAGGCTAATAGTACAGGCTAATCAGACAAATTGAGATGAAAATTAGAGAGACTTAGGAAGAAAGGAAAATGACCTGCGATGAAGGCAGAAAGACAATCATTCCACATTCTATTTTACCTATAGCGTCAATATTTCACAGAATAGAAACTACTAGTATGTGAAAAGAACCTAGAGGAGTATCACATTTACAGTAAAGCAAGAAGGTGAAAGAAAAGGGACCTAGAAGAAAGTCAAGCTTGTAATAAGACAAAAAGTGAGAAGTGAGATTGAGAAATTAAGAGTTGGTGGATGATGGGCTAAGAGTTTCAAAGGCCATAAATCCTCCTTCTTGATCTTGCCAATGGAGAAGTAAGGAGAAGCAGAGAGCATGGTGATCTTATTCAGAAATCCCTTGCAGCAGATCCAGTGTTTCCAGGCCTTGGGAAATCATCAATTTGGGCTATCAGAATATTTATTCTTTTGCATTCCTGTAGTGGGGATGCTTTTGCATCTTAAGGTTACTTACTATACTTTGTCTGTTACAAAATTACCTGGCAGTAGATCTATTCCACATATGTATTATCAGTTTTCCATAATGGGAACCTGAAAGGACTAATCAGAAACAAAGAAGGCACCAATTTTGGTTGATAACAACACCCAAAGGTTAGGACTAGAGTGAACCCAGTTTTTCTGAACTTCTCAGCAAGTCTTCAGATTGCTAAAGGAATTAACATTGAGGTAGAAGAGACATTTTGTGGCACAGTGCATATGAATTTCAGTAATTCTCATGTGTGGAAATTTAGAGCCCAAGATTATTCTTTACCTAGCTGTTCTCACTGCCTTGTAACTGTCATGTGACAAAAGCCATGTTTGTGTACATATTAAATTAATTGAATGTGACAATGCTTGGCACTGAAGTAGCCTACTGTTCTTTCTCTTCTCAATATGTTACATTAATTCAGGGCAGTGAGAGGAGTTAGATTTTCTCCATAATGATTTTTTAAAGTATTAGATGAAATCATCACTACACTTCACTCACCTCCTTCAGATGGAATAATCTAATGGATTTTTAAAAGCATTTTCTCCAATATGATATTTTAGGATAAAATTTGATCTTTGTCCAAGTAATTTCAAAGGCATTTTATTGACTTATTTCTGAGAGACTTCATTTCTATATTCTTAGAATAGAAATCAAATGATACTTGACTCATTTAAACTCTATGCAGTATATTTGGCTTCTTCCATAGACATCATTAGAACAGAAACAATAAATCAATTATGAACAGCAGAATGCATTTATTTTTTTCTTTGGCACTATATCCTCATATATAACCCTGTGGTACTGTTGTATATTGCTTAGGCACAATTTTATCCTTAATTATGTGTTAGCATTTGTGTATGTGTGTGTGTGTGTGTGTGTGTGTGTTGGTCTGCATGGAAAGTAGAATGCTTTACTAGGTGCTGGGGCTCACATCTATAATCCCAGCTACTCAGGAAGCTGAGATCTAGTGACTGAGATTCTGAGCCAGAAAACAAAGTGGAGAGAGTCTTGTCTTCAATTAAACAGTTGGTATAATTTGGGGAGGGGAGGGAAAAAAAAACAAAATAGGGACACAGGTTGACACATTGCAACTATGAGAAGTACAAGATGCTATGCTGAAAAATGGAACTTTACAATTTAGGCTGGGGGAGAGGGGGAGAAGGGGGGTGTAGTTGAGGATGTGGGAGGGAAGGTATGGTAGGGGAAAAACCAAGGAGGAGGCAACAATGCTTGATAAGAAATGTATTCATTGCCTTCATTTTCACAATAAAAAACTTTTTAAAAATAAAAAACAATCAAAGGAGGGAGATGGCTGTTTCCTCGCCTTGGAGTTGCTGGGAGGAAGCTTGAATGTGGGTGGTGGCCTGTCTGTAATCAGTAGCTTTTCCCTGAGGGGCTAGCTCCTGGCAGAGACACTCTCTTGGCCCAGCCTGGGGGCCAGCCTGGAACCACTCTCAGGCTTTCCTCCTATCTAGTTTTGACTTTTTTAATAATATTTTTTATTGTCAAGGTGATGTACAGAGGGGTTACAGTTACATAAGTAAGGTAAGAAGTACATTTCATGTCAAATTTGTTACCCTTTCCCTCATTTTTCTGAGAAAAGCGTTGTAACCTCCTGCAGCCTGGAGAACTGCCCTGCAGCAGAGGGGCGTGGACACAAGAGGTTTTTCTTGTTTTTCTTTATTGTTGTTTCTGATGTACTATGGGATTTTTTTTTTGCCAGTCCTGGGACTTGAACTCAGGGCATGGGCACTGTCTCTGAACTCCTTTCACTCAAGGCTAGCACTCCATCATTTGAGCCACAGCACCACTTCCAGCTTTTCCTGTTCATGTGGTACTGAGAGATCAAACCCAGTGCTTCATGCGTGCTAGGCAAGCACTCTACCACTCTACCACATTCAGAGGCTGTTCTTGTCCTTATAGTGTATCCCTTGTTGTCACTGTATTTGATCTTGGTACCCTGGTATTGTATATATGTTATTTGAATTAGGGAAGAGAAGGGGAACAACAGAATGGTGAGACAAAGGACAAGGGGGAACCAATACAACAGTGACATAAACAAGACAATATATGTTGGAAGTGATCTGTACAACTTTGGGGAGGGGCATTGGAGTTGAGGGAAAATAGGAGAAAAATGAGGGAACGAGTGACAAGTTTGAGAAGAAATGTACCTTACTTACGAAACTAACCCTTCAATACATCATCTTGACAATAAATTAAAAACAAAACAAAAAAAGGCTGGAACTGGAAGTGTGACTCCAGTGATAGGGCATTAACAATGAACAACATAGCTTAGGAAAGCAAGAGACCCTAGGGAGTTCAAGCCCTACAATGGCACTAAAAACAAATGAACATGTAGTAAAATACTCTGATTATTCAAGCATGAAATAGTTATTAGTGGATACAGATGAAATCATGTGTGCGAAAGATAGCAACTCAACTTATTCTCTTATAATCAAGTTAATTTCTGCCTCTAGCTCCTGTTCTACAGGAGGACAGAAACCTTTATCTTGCTACTTAATGTAAATTCAAGAACATGTAGTAATTTCTTTTCTTTTTGGTTAGTCCTGGAGCTTGAACTGAGGGCCTGGGCACTGTCTCTGAGCTGTTCAAATCTAGCTGTCTACCACTTTGAGCCACAGTGCTACTTCCAGTTTTCTGATAGTTAATTGGAGATAAGAACCTCATGGATGCTCCTGCCCAGGCTGATTTTGAACTGCAATCCTCAAACTGAGCCTCCTGACTAGCTAGTATTACAGGCATGAGCCACTAGGGCCTAGCTTTTGATACAGTAATTTTTCTGTCATTCAGGTTGAAGTGTATTGTAGTTCAAATTGCTCCCCTTTCTCTCCCCTGTCTACTGGGTGACATGCCCTTTTGGGTAGTGGAGGGGATGCAGGGATCAGACCTGGCATTGTGACATTAGGTAAGCAGGGAATTCTGTGCCAGAATTCACTTCATTGTCTGGAAGTTTCTCATACTCACATATCCAGAGTTCATATTTTGTTTCTGGTTTTCAGGGTCCACTTGGGTATCTTTCGATGAGGTTTATCTTGAAAGACTCTAAGGCCTTTGGTGCTCTACAGGTTTGCTTTGTATAATTATCTGAAGAAAGAGAAGGCTTGGTCATTGATCCTCACCTCTTTGGAGATGATAAGATACTCAGAGCTGCCCATCTCTGTTCAATTAACTTCTTTTTTGTGGGCAAAGGCATTTCTGTGTGATTATTTGAGCTTTGCTTCTTGAATTACATATAAAAAAACAGCCACAAATCTCAATAGAGTCCCCTTATATATATATATATATATATATATATATATATATATATAATATACATAATATATACATAACATATGTAACATATATATAAAATATATACATAACATATAAAAATATATATAACATATATATATATATTATATATATATATAGTGGGTCTGTAATCCACAATCCTTCAAAGAGACCATTTGTTTGAGGGGCAAGAAATAGTCCTCTCCCCAAGAGCTTATCAGAATCTTTCTCGTTTCTCTCTTGAAAGTCTTCTCAGGAAGTTGATGCCATGCTGGTTCTTTTGTTTTTAGATTTTTATTTATTTATTTTAAAAATATTTATTGTTATTATAAAGGTGATGTACAAAGGGGTTACAGTTACACAAATCAGGTAATGAGTACATTTCTGTTTGAAAATTATCACCCCTTCCCTTGCTCTCTCCCAGTTTTTCCTTCCTATCCTTCCCCACAAGTTGTATGCTTCATTTTCAACATAGTGTCTAGTGCATACCACTGCTCCACTTGTTCACCATTTCTGTGCCTTCTCTCACCCTCCCAAAGACAAAAGGTAAAACAAACAAAAACAGCAACAAAGAAAAGAAGAAAAACTATACCTCTTGTTTCCATTTCTTACAGTTCATTTTGATAAATATTTCATATGATCAGATGCCCATAGCTACTGAGCCTTTATAATTCTCTCCTAAGACTACCCTACTTTGGTCTCACTGTGTGATATATAGAGACTTGTATAATTTGTCATATCCTAGTGTATTTTTTGCCTTTTATCATCCAGTGTGTATACTCTGAATTGGATCTCTATTTTTATAGAGCTCTAAGTAACACATTGATGAATCTCTGAAGCCTGTACTCCGAGTGGACACAAATATTGCCATTTATGTATGGACTCATTTGTAAATTCTGAGACATTATGCCTATTCTCATTTATTCTGACATTTTCCATCAGTTTCGTTTAATTTTTTTCTGTCCTCTCCAATCGGTTATTTTTCCCATTCTGACTTTTGAACCAGATGGAGCTATAACCAGATGGTTATAGCTCTCTTTTTTTTCTCTCTCTCTCTCATTAGTCTTTGCCTTTTTGAAACTTCATGTATTTCTATTTCTTCATCTGAAAAAATTTATTGGAATAGTAACTTCTAGTCCTGGTCACTTTCTTCTCTCTCATCTCAGGAACCTTGAAGACATTTCTACTAAGACCTAATATCACCTTAAAAAATAACTTTCAAAATGTTCTTCTTTTTTCTGTTGAAGTTGTCATCATTCCTAGTCATTGTATTCAAAAATCATTTTTTGTCCTTTGAATAGTCAACAAATCTCATGTATTTTGGTTTTATAAATCTGACCTGTTAACAACCACATCTCCATTCTGACTCTTACCATGGGACAGTGGCAACCTCTTATCTCTGTTCTCACTCTGTTTTTAGATATTTTGCCCACTCTCTTTTTTAGCTGTCATTGGCATGGGAGTTAGAACTCAGGGTCTCATGAGCAAATATGCTACCACTTAATCCATCCACACTCCTCAACCCTTTTTGCTTTAGTTATTTTGTAGATAGGGCCTCTTGTGTCTTACCTGGCAGCCTAGATCATGATTCTTCTAGGTATGCATCCCGTAGACATGGTCCACCACTTTCAACTTATTGATTGAGATGGAGTAGCACTCACTTTTTTTTTCCTATGGTTGACCTTAAACTGTGACCTTTCTTATCTTTGTTTCCAAGTAGTTGAGGTTACAGCTGTGAGCCACTATGCTTTGACTATTGAGTTAGATATTTCTTAAAATTTTTTTATTTTATTGTAAAGATGCTGTACAGAGTGGGTACATTTACATGAGTAAGGTAGATTTCTTGTTGAACATTGTTACCCACTCCATTGTTCTCCCACTATCCCTTCCCTCCCTTCACTCTTCCCCCATACACACAAAGTTGTAAAGCTCATCTAGTTCTTTCTTCTTATTTTATTTATTTTTTTTCCATTGGTTTATCCCAGGCAATTACTGTCTTTGATTATGGTACCCTCCATCTTGTATATGCACTTAGCTGATGGGGAGAAGGGAAGGGACATAACAAAATGCTGAAAGACAGTCAAAAGATGACACATTGTAACAATGATACTCACAGGACACTGTGTCAGAAATGAACCATGTGAGAAATTTCTTTAGTCTCACATCTTGCCATATTCATCTTGGTTACTTTATTCATCTTGTATTCATCTTGTATCCTGCTTTGGATACACCATCCATCTTGCTACTCAGAGAGTGAGTACATTCCAGATGTTCTAGCCTGGCTCTCATTCAAAAGGTTTTACAAGGTTATTTATCCCTAATCCCTGCCTAACTGGGAAAGGGCTCAGAGCTGCTTCCCTTTCTACTTGCAGTCTCTTGCAGCCCCTGAGAATAATGGTAGTTTTTTTTCTGTCTCTTTTCCTATTTCTGTCCCTCAAGAGTCCCCACTGACTAGAGAGAAAACTGAAACAAGTTGAGCTTGCAATTCAGCTTCCCTGCATTCTGCCACCTCCAACTTTCTAGCTTTACTACTAATGGCAATCAAAAAAAAAAAAAAGGAACTCTTAGTTGGCTCTCTTTAAATTTATCTCAATTCTATCCCTTCATTCCTTTCTGCTTTTGGATGCCTATCTGAAATACACATGCTATACCCTCTTCTAACATGTCTCTTAGAATTTATATTCTTATTTTAAATTTTAGCTTAAGTTACTTTCGGAAGCTTTTCCACTAGTTTATTGATTCCCTCTCCCTGAATCCTTAAAATAATAAGGGGAAAAACAATGAATCATTCTAATTATATAAATAGGATCATAAAATATAAAAATATCCACAAATATTAGTTGCATTAACTAATTTATAGGTTGCTATAACAATCAGACTGGCCAGTTTTATTTGCCAGAACAAAGTTCATCATGATCTTTGAATCCCTCACATTTTTCCCTTGTTCCAAAGTATTTTCATTATTGAGGTTTATTATCCTTCTGTCCTTCCTCCCCTCTTGCAATTCTTTCCTTACTAAGTATCTCCAACAGCTGTCTGTTTGGTCCTCCTTATTCACTGAATGCTCCCTTTCAGGCTAGCTTTCTGTCTTTCTCTGCCTGCACTCCATCTGCCTACACTCCATCAACCTCCTAGGCTCTTCACCACTGAGTTCAAAGACCAGCTATTGACTCACAGTACTGTTGTCTTCCTGGGACTCTTTTACTAGCAAGCATTGTCTAGACCTATGTTTCTAACTTAGTGGTTCTATAACTAATTCAAAGTCTAAATGTTCCAAAGTGAATTTACTATTACCTCTCACAATTTCGTTTTTCCCCCTCCTTCTATATTTACCAGCTGTAGTAGACACATCATTTTCTCACTCATGAATTCTGAAATAATCCTCACCTTCTCCACAGAACATCTGTTCTGTCACCATTGATTCACTTTCTTCTTTGAAACCCTTTGAAACATCTTATTACATTCAGTACTCTCAAAAGTTTTACAATGGTGCTAGAAATCCTATACTAGCTGATCTTTGCTTCATTAATCCACCTTATTTCTTGTCACTATTCTCCTTTTGCCAAACTCTATTCGTTCAATTAAAAAATCCATGACTGGCTCATTAGGAAAAGAACTACAACTAACTCAATTAATATATCTTTCCTTCTATTATTTTCTATTATCTATTTTGTCATTCCTTCTTTCTTTATTCTCATATATATTTTAAAAATAAAAAATATAAGAACATATTTTATACTGAAGGGCATTGTGTTTACCAGACAAATGCTCTATCACTTGAGACACATACCCAGGCCATTTTTTTAAGGTTACTTTTCTGGTACAAGTTCACTTTATTCCTACTGGACCATAATCTTCCTATTTATGCCTCCTTCACATAGCAAGAATCCAGTCACTCACCATTATACTCAGTTGATTTGTTGAGATAGGATCTCACTGACTTTTTACTTGTGCTTTCCTTGAACACCAGTCCTTCTGATTTCTGTTTCCCAAGATGTGGGACTACAGGCTTAGACACTATGCTCTACTCTATTGTTACTATTGAAGTATAGTGGATTGTGCCATTTTTTACATAGGCATTATTTTGAGTTGAAGTTATCTTTACAAAAAAAAAAGCACAGAATGTGTAAGGGTATTGTGACTCTTCCCTTTACTTCTCCTAAAGGCAGAAGATAAAAACTCCTTTGAGGAAGATGTCCTTTCTATATGAAAAGAAAAGTGATATTCTCACAATCAAAGACAGGAAGTTGAGAAAGAGAGTTCTGTACAAACTTTGTTAAACTAACCCTTATCTTTTTCTACTTACTTCACTCAATTAATGACCTACCTCAAGGCAGTTAGACTTTTTTTTTTCCTGAACTTACTGTAATATTTTTTTTCTTGCTCTGTCTTATGTTAATTTTATTCTGTAGCTTAGTCTCCAAAGACCATAGTGGGAAAATTTTATATCCCTTATACTATGAGCTACAGGTAGTTTACTTTTTCCCTGGCAAGTAGACTTCATGAGAACAGGTGTCATGCCTGGTTTTTATTGTTGCAGTTGCTGATGCTTGTCATGTAATAGAAACTCAGTAAACTTTACTGAATCAGAATGCAATTCAGACAAAAAACACCACAGAGTTTATTTTAAAATATCCTTTGACTATATACCACATTTTCTTGATCCATTCATCTGCTGAGGGGCATCTGAGTTGATTTCCTGTCTTGTCTAGTATAAACAATGCTGCAATGAACAGGGTTGTGCTGGTAGTTTTAGTATGGTCTTGTTTGTGGTCTATTGGATAAATTCCCAGAAGCGGAATTTCTGGGTCATAGGGAAGCTCTATGTTTAGTCTTTTGAGGAACCTCCATAGTGCTTTCTAGAGTGGTTCAACAAGGGAATGTAGTAGCATTCCCTTTTGGCCACATCCCCCCAGCCTCTCTTATTATTAGTTTTCTTGATAACGGCATTCTAACTGGGATGAGGCGAAATCTCAATATTATTTTGTTTTGCATTTCTTTTGTGGCCAGAGATTTTGTATATTTCTTCATGTGTTCATTGGCCATTCTCACCTCGTCTTCTGAGAAGTCTCTCTTTA
Source organism: Dipodomys ordii (assembly GCF_000151885.1). Classification (NCBI taxonomy): domain Eukaryota; kingdom Metazoa; phylum Chordata; class Mammalia; order Rodentia; family Heteromyidae; genus Dipodomys; species Dipodomys ordii. Next base: position 220,037 of record NW_012267444.1, read on the forward strand.
AGACTTTAGCCTATATATTAATTGGGTTGTCCCTTTGAGGGTTTATTTTTAGATACAAGACCCTTGTCTGATGCACAGCTAGTAAAGATCTTCTCCCATTCTGTGGGCTTTCTACATATATTGCTAGGTATGTCCTTTGTCATGCAGAAACTCTTCAGTTTGATACAATCCCATTTATCCAGGCTTTCTTTGATGTTGTGATTCTGGATTTTTGGAAGTTTTGACCTGTGCCTACGTGTCCTAATGTTTCCTTTGTCCCTTCCTATAATATTTTCATGGTATCTGGGCCTTACATTAAGGTCTTTGATCCATTCAGAATTGATACTGGTGCAAGATGAGATATAAAGATCTAGTTTCAGGGTTTGTTTTTTTTTTTGCATGTGTACAGCCAATTCTGCATGCACTATTTGTTGAAAAGGATGACTTTCTTCCACCCTGTGCTTTTGGCTCCCTTATTAGGTGTATATAGCTCTGTGGGTTTATTTCAGGGTCTTCTATTCTGCTCCTTTATCCTTGGGCCTATTCTTATGCCAGTACCAAGCTGTTTTTATGACTATGGCTTTGTAATCGAGTGTGAAGTTTGGTATTGACATTCCTCCAATATTGTTTTTCCTGCTTAAGTATTGTTTTAGCTATTCAGGGTCTTCTAATATTCCATATGAATTTTTGGACTACTTTCTCTGTATCACTGAAGAATGTAGTTGGAATTTTGATGGGTATTGCATTGAATTTGTAAATTGCTCTGGGCAGTATTGCCATTTTCTTGATGTTCATGGAAGGTTTTTTTTTTTTCTTTTTGCTTATGTGGTGCTGAGGAATTGAACCCAGGGCCTCAAACATGCAAGGCAAGCGCTCTACCACTGAGCCACCTTCCCAGCCCTCATGGAAGGTTTTTTTTTTCCCATTTCCTTACATCTGCTTCAATTTTCTTTTTTTTTCCGGATTTTTCAAGTTTTCATAGTTGAGGTTAATTCCTAGGTATATATTTTTTGAGGCTATTACCAAAGGACTTGCTTTCTTGATTTCCATCTCACTATTCTCATTGTTGTCATACAGAGAAGCTACTGACTTTTGTAGGTTAATTTTATTGCCTGCTTCTTTGCCAAAGTTTCAGATCAGCTCAAGTAACTTGGGAGAGGAGTCTATAAGGTTCTTTAAATACATGATTATGTCATATGCAATGAGGAGTAGTTGTACATCTTCTTTCCCTATTTGGATGGAATTTTATACTACCATCAGAGAGTGATATTGTTTGCACATCTGCCTTCTATTAAGTTATAAGAATGAGTACATACTATGTGATTTCTTTTTTTTATTGTGAAAATACCATACAGAGGGGTTACAATTACATGAGCAAGATAATGATATATAATCTTATCAAGCATTGTTGCCTCCGTGATTTCTTTTTTCTTTTGTGTTTCCCTCCTATGATTTAGTCCTGTTCTCACTGTATTTGATTTTAGTACCCTTGGTATTGTATATACATTTTTCTGAATTAATGAAGGGAAGGGAAACAAAAATTAGTGAGACAAAGGACAACGGGGGAACCAATGCAACAGCTATTCTCATAAGACAATATGTTGATGATCTGTACAACTTGGGGAAAGGGATTGAAGGGGAGAAGGGGAAGAGGGAGAATAATGAGGGAAGGGTAACAAGTTAGACAAGAAATGTATCCACTACATTATTTATGCAACTGTAACCCCTCTGTATATCACCTTGACAATAAAATTAAAATTCAAAAAGAATGAGCACACATAAATATATGGTAAAACAATTAGTGTTACCATTAATAATACATCTTATAAGCTGTTGCTAATTTTCTCACATAAACTTTTCATAACCTCCAATTTATCTGTAGTTTCTCTACTGCCTTTTTCCTCAAAAACAAGTTTTATCATGCTTCTTTGCTGCTTGACAGATTTTGATAGATGCGAACTGTCCACAGGATGAAGTTCAGTCACACGTGGGAATGAAAGGTCCTTCACAGCCTGCACCATTTCCTACCACTTAAACGAATGTTTCTGTGTTCTAGTTATTTGGACTTTCTAATCCTTCATCAAAAGTTTGCAGTATGCCTCTTCCCCTTTCCAAGCAGGCAGATTCTTATTCTTTCTCTCTCTTCCTGAAGATAGTTCTAAAGCCGTGTGGTTGGGAAAGCTTCTTCTTTATAATAATTATAGCAATATGAAAAATAATGACAGTTATACTTATTGAGCACTTACCATAATCTCAGACATTGCATGAAACACTAAATATTTAGTATTTCATTTAACCCTTTTTTAAACAACTCTATGAGTAGGGCCTGTATTATTCTCAATTACACAAATGGAGAGGTTAACTAGAGTGAACAATTTCCCTGTGTTCCAGCAAGACTTTAGACATCCTAGCTCTATAACCTTGTCATACAATTCTTTATTCAAATACCTGTTTGCTTAGTTGTAGCTAAAAAGTGTGCTACCCAGTATTTCACTCTTGCAAATCTTTGCAAATCTAAGCATTAAGCAGTCAGTTAGAGCTTGCTTTCCCTTGATTGAATTCCTTCCAAAATCAGTTTTTTAAGAATTATGCCTGACATTTTCCTTGAATATTTGAACCAAGTTTAAAGTCGTCTTTTTAATTTCTTTAAAGAATTACTCTACAAGTGCTCTGAAGTACAGTCTTTCATTCTGTAGGTTTGAACCCCAAGGCAGGGCCCAGTTGCTTTTCAGTGGACCTTGGGGAGCTGTAACTTGAAGGGATCTCAAGGTGAGGAAATAATCATTGTCAATAGAAACAATGAATGAGTGGATCTCTGGTCAGTTAGGCTCCTTTAACCTTCTGTCTGCTGGGAGCAGCCAAGCAGCTGGGGGCAGGGCAGCTACATGCCCCCAGGTAATGGTGAGAGTTGTAGTGGGACACCCCACATTTATCATGCAATCTAAATGGCTGCCTCAGAAGTTGTTTGAAAGCTTGCATTGGCTTCCCCCACCCCCATCAGTCATGGGGCCTGAACTGTGGGCCTGGGCGCTGTCCCTCAGCTCTTCATCTCAAGGCTAGTGCTCTACCACTTGAGCCACAGCACCCCTTCTGGCTTTTTCCACTTATGTGGTATTGAGGAATCGAACCCAGGGCCTCATGCATGTAAGGCAAGCACTCTACCTCCGAGCTACCTTCCCAGACCCTGCATTGGCCTTTAATACTCCTTTCCACAAAATCACCCAGCTGTACAGACAGGGCCCCACTCACATTCACATTCTTGCTAGTGATCAGATGGTCTATAACTTTCAAGATGAGAATTGTTTTTATTCTCCACTGTAAAAGCTGAAAATAATGATGGCATCTGCATAAGTTTGAATTGCTGTCTTACTTAGACTGCACTATATTCAAAGTAAATCATGCTTATAGGTGCGTGAAGACTGAATCCAAGAAGTCTTGGGATTGGATTTTACCATAAGTCATGCTTCATATTGAAAACACAAGATATGACCTTCCTAATGGGCTGTATGAGAGGCAAATCTCACTATTACTGCCAAGCCAAGCAGCCTTGTGTGAGTAAGCACACCAGGCAGCCTGTGTCCAGCGTGCGCCCAGTTCTGGAGGCTGGAGTGCAGGCCAGGAAACAACAGTTCCAGAAGCAGCCTTTGCTGGTTTGTTTTTGTTTTTGGTTGTTTGTCTGTTTGTTTGTTTTTACAATGTATGCAGTTTGGAAATTAATATTAAAAAAACTCACTGTGGGCATTTTCTCCATCTTCATTCACCCCTCATCTCATTTTCTTAAAACAGTTTTTTGGAGACAGGGACTCACTGTGTTGCCCAGGCTGGTCTCAAATTCCTGGGTTCAGGCTATCCTCCTGTCTCAGCCTCTTTCATAGTAGCTGAGACCACAGGTGCACAACTCAGCACCCAGCTCTGTTATAAACATCTGATTCAAAGCCCTACCCAAAACATTGGAAATTGGTGAATAACTAGAGGCAGCAGTTCTTGTTAATAGCTTCTGATTTGGTGTTATGAATGAGATGAAATGGAAACACTAGATGACAAACATGAAATACTACATCTTACATCTCCTTACTTTTCCTCAATACTGAGTTTCAGTACAATCACGGGAAGACATTCTGGTGATAGTTTAGGGGTTTTGAAAAGCATACATCATGGGGGAGGGACATAAAAGCAGCAAAGAAATATCTTATAAATATGTTAGACACAATAGCAAGAAAGAAAACACATTTGGAGCATTTAACTTGGGGTTCATTTCACTTAACATCAACTTATCTAACCATTTCTGCTTGTCTCAGACATATACTAGTTTATTGCAAATAAGGGAAACCATAGGACCTATGTTTCTTTGGGCCTGGCTTACTTCACTTTTTTTTACTTCACATAATTTTTTCCTAACCCCTGTTTTCACTGTATTTGATGTTGGTATAATTTGTGGAGGGGAAGGGAAAAAGCAAATTGTTTAAATAGGGATACAGGTGAACCCATTGAAACAATGAGATATACAAGATGTTATGTCGAAAATGAACTTTACAACTTTGGTGGCGGGGGTGTGTGTGCAGGGGTGTGTGTGCGGAGGGGGGGAGATGGGAAGGAGTGGTAAGGGGAAACAAAGGAGGAGGCAACAATGCTTGATAAGAAATGCTCTCATTACCTTGCCCATGTAATTGTAACCCCTCTGTACGGTATTTTCACACACACACACACAAAGCGTACATCACGGCTGTTTACATTTTTTAAATAAAAAATGTACTTCTCATAAAATGAAATACTTTGTGCTAATAACATCGTTTCCAAAGGGAATCCAATCCTTCCTGTACCCAGAACCTTTGCAGAATTCATCACCAAGAATTTCTAGGCTTGTTGTGGTATCAGACTGAATTTTTGTTTTTAAAACAATTTCTGTTTTAATGATAGCATCTGCATCCATGTAATCTGCTTTTTGGCTTTGAATATGCTATTTGAGTCTCATCCTTGTTCCAGTGGAAATAAGAATTATTGTAAGTTTAAATCTTAAATGTTCCAGAAGACAAACTACTTCAATGAGTGCAAACTTTGACCTGTGTTTTTATTCATAAAAGGAGGTTATTTGGTATAAAGCTGCACTGTCTGAACATTTTATGTTTTCTGTTCTGTGCCCTTTGCTTTCATGTGACTGACCACAGTTTCTGTAGTAGTCACTTGGAAAGAAGTGAATTTATCTCTTGTTTTAGAGTTTTGCTTCTCTATTTATTATTCCTTTTCAGGTCTCATGATTTATGGAACAATAAGTGTTATATAATGCTGGAAAAAATAAAGAATTAGAAAATCTCCTTAGACAAAAAGAATGGAGATAACAAGAGAGAGCCACATGGGGCTATTAAGTTTTATTTATTTATTTTGAAAAACCAACTTTGATAGTAAATAAAAAAGATTGAAATGTATACAAAGCATTCTTATTCATTTTGTGATAACGATACAAAAGGAGTGAAATAGATTTTATTTTGATTACATTTGCCCAGAATTCTTTATACTCAAAGGTGTTCTTAAGAACCAAAGTAGATTTTGTTTGGTGTCTTGAAACAATAACACCGAGCTATAGGAACTTACTGGCTTAATAACCATTTTATCTTTCACTGATGGGCACTTCTCTATTCAAAACAGTCTATTTTTTATTGGCAGAGAAGCCTTTGAAACAATGAAAAGATTGGACTGTTTCATCAGAACTGACAGATAAAATTAGAATTTGTATGAAAGCTGTAGCTTTTGTGAAAATGTTGGCTTATCTCTTTATTTTTACCAGAATATGCCTCTTCAGAGAGAGATGTGAGATGATGCAAATTATAATTTAACTCTATATACTACTTCCATAGAAAAGGAGGCTACAGGGCTGGGAAGATGGCTCAGTGGTAGAGCGCTTGCCTTGCATGCATGAGGTCCTGGGTTCAATTCCTCAGCACCACATAAGAAAAAAGAAAAAGGCTGGAAGTGGCGCTGTGGCTCAAGTGGTAGAGCACTAGCCTTGAGCTGAAGAGCTGAGGGACAGTGCCCAGGTCCAGAGTTCAGGCCCCATGACCAGACCTCCCCAAAAAAAGAAAAGGAAGCTACATGCATACTTATGTATACACATATATAAATATATATTTGAGTTTTAGTATTGGAAAGCATCTTTGAAATGGAAGGAAAATAAGAATATTAAAAATATTTTATTATCTATGAAAATCTTGGATATGCAATAGAGTGAATTTTGTAGTGTGGTTACAAGTTAGGACTATCACAAGATCATCAGTGTGGTTTTTCTGTTGGGAGAAGGATGAACAGGGCCAAGAATAGTAAACAGGGCTGACAATAAGGAATAAAAGTAAAGCAACTATTAATAGTTAACAATCAATCACTCATACCAGACTTTGAGCTAAGGGTTTTGGCATGCATGTATACATTATTTCATTTAAACCATCTCAACTATATGGAATGGCTGCTCTATTATCTCAATTCTATAGATAAAGAAAACAAGGCTGAGAAGGAGTATGTAATTTTTTCAGGGACAGACAGATAGTAATGTTCAGCTGAAAGAAAAGTTGATGCTGTCTTGACTCCAGGGACTGCATAAAAGATTGGAGGCCTAGAAAGTTTTAGTGGTTCAGCATTTGGCATTAACATTCACAAATAGGAATCTATACTGATATATCAATTGTTGGATTCAACTTAAGGAATTTAACAAATAGGAAATAGAGAAATGTATTTTTTGGTAAAAATTGACTGTTGTTTGTTTGGGAGGTCTCGGAAGATACTACAAATGTGAAGTATCCATTTTAGACAATACTAAAACTAAATTTTCAAAGAGAAAGATCAAGATACAGCACAAAAGCTGGATGTGGAGATTCAGGCTTGTAATCCAAGCTACTTGATCTGGATGATCATAGGTCAAGGGCAACTTGGTTAAAAAGTTCATAAGATCTATGGTATCATGCCTGTCATCCCAGCTATGGTTGGAAGTGTAATTAGGAAGATTGAGGTCAGACCAACTCTAGCTAAAAAAGAGACCCTGTACTAAAAACAACCAGAGAGGAAAGGGTTGGAGGTATAGTTCAAGTAGTAAAGAGTCTGCTCAGCAAGTGGGATGTTCTGAGATGAAACCCCAGTAACACCAAAAAGGCACACAACTTGGAATCATAAATTTAGATGATGACAGGCCAGTTATATTGCCAAAACCATTTCAAAGTTACAATCTTTATAATACATTCAAAAGACCCTTCAGAGAAGATAGTTTATAATCTCCATGATAAAATATGATGGTCTTAAATTCACTTTTGCTATCTAGCCTGCATTTATCAGACTGAAATACAAACTCCTAATTTCTTAGCATAAATAATCCAGATATGTTCAAAGAATTGTTGAGTGCAACTGCAAGGAAATGTTAATGCTTGGGCAGATTTCGAAGTAATGAATTTCTGAGCAGAAGTTTTAACTTACATTGTTTTGAATCTCAAAGAATTTCTCAATCATTGTTGTATCTGCCAAACATTGGGATGTATTTAGGGATTATCCATGCTCTTCAACCTCTCTCCTTCTCCCATGGCTGACTGCCCGATATAACTGCTCTGTTTATTCATCATGCTATTTGTTAACAAATGTGATAAAATGATTTGTTGGTGGTTAAAACACCACCATCAAAATTACACCTTATACATGATTTTTAATGTCCCCCTTTCCTTACTAATAATTGACTTATTTTGCTTTTTGGAAAATAACATGTCACTTTATTCTAGTTATTTATCACATTTGGTTCTTGCCAATTGTCCATTATTATATGACAATACCATGGTCTATACTTTTCACTGATGCATTTCTTTTTAAAATAGACTTTACTTTTTGTAACAGTTTAGGTTCATAGCAAAAAAAAAAAAGGGTGAGAAGCAAAAAATAGCCACATTCCTCTGTTCTCACAGGTATACAATCACCCTTCACCAGTACTGTATATATGTTAAAATTCACAGACTTGCTCAACAAGAGTTCAATCTATCCCTTGTAGGAAACAATACAACAGGCACTACTATAGGAATAAATACTGGGCATTATGGACACAAAGAGATTTTCAACATTTGTAGGATAGGAAAGGCCCAATAAATAATAACTACTACAAATAATAATAATAATAATAGTTGAGATTTATGATTTTTATTACGTCCCAGACACTGTGGCTAAGAATTTTACATACATTAGCATGCTTAAAGTTTGCATAAGTCTGTGATACACATACACACACACACACACACACTTAAATATCAGTATTTCAGTAGGATTCTTGTTCAATGAAAGATAACATGGACAAAACTGAAAGGAAATTGATTAAATAGGGAGAACATATCTGACATTTCCAAACCAACAAAGGAAGAACTAGGTCACTGCCATGGATATTTGAGGATGAAACTGGGTTTAAGAGAACTTTCTCCATTCTGTGGTATTATTTGACCTTTTTGCTTTATCATGGATTTATATGGCTTCTCCTATAAAAATCAATAATCATTAAAAGAAAAATAGATAATACTAATAAATTGACAATTAGAAAGCTATACATAGAATAATTTCTTAATCATGAAAAACAAAAGAATAAGAAAGAAGTTTATTAAAATATTATCAATTTTACAAAATGGTGAAACAAAGGACAAAGGGGGAACCTATGCAACAGTGATGCTCACAAGACAATATGTTGGAAATTATCTGTACAACTCGGGGGCGGGTAGGAAGAAAGAAAGAGAGAGAAAAATGAGGGAAAGGGTAACAAGTTAGAAAAGAAATGTAATCATTACCTTACTTATGTAACTGTAACCCCTCTGTAAATCACCTTGACAATAAAATTTTAAAAAGAAAATAGAAAAAAAGAAAAAAATATCAGTTTTAGTGGGATGGTAGTGGCTCACACCTATAAACCTAGTTACTCAGGAAGCTGAGGCCTAGAGAATCATAGTTCAAAGTCAGCCTATGAAGAAAAGTTGGCAAGATTCTGTTTCCAAAATAACCAGCAAAAAGCAAGGGTGGAGAATTGACCCAAATAGAACAAGTGTTCTGATTTCAAACCACAGTATCAGCAGAATTTTAAAAAATGTTACCAGTTTTTGTTTGAAAATTGAGAGCATGGGCATTTTATTTTCATTTGTCTTCTTATTATAGTTATTCATTGGTAATATACTCTGAGCTAGAGAATGTTCTGGAATTCTGCACTGAGATTAAAGTAGGGAATAAGACAGACACATTGACACACTCCCAGCCATCATAGGTGTGTGTTAGTTAATTATAATTGTAATAATTTATCAAAGGATTTAGTTTGATGTTATCATGTCCTAGAGAAGCCTAACCTAGTCAATGAGTAATGAGCTTTAGAACTAAAGGATATGTAATAACTTTTCAAGCAGAGATAACAAATAAAATTTTCTATAAGCGCTGTATTACTTTTAACAGAAAAAATGAACATTTGAAACTCTTTTTGAGAAAATAACAAATTTTTTCTATTTGTATCTGGTATTAGTAGCTATTCAGTGTTGGAAACTCTTTTTTCTCAGCTTGACTTAGGCAAATTCAACTTAATGGTTTGACATTTTTCTCTTGTTCAAAGACTTCAGTCAACTGAAATATTTATGATAATAAATGGAAACTGCTAGAGAAAAGAGTAAAACAATGATTGAGTAGCTTTCCTACCCAAGGCTTACATTAGGAAACTATGAGATTTATGACCTTTTGGTAGTTAATCTATCAAAAAGAGGTTGTGAAATGCACTTAGTGTTGACCTTGAGAGAAATAAGACTTAGCTCCTTTGCTAGTGAAAGTCCCATTTTTGTGGGATCAAAATTAAGAAACATAAGTAAAAGGGAAAATGACATGAATTATTTTGAAATCAACATAAAAAGCTAAATGAACCCCAAGATAAGGACACAAGTGGTTTTTTTCTTTCTTGCTATTGTTTCTAATGTATTTATAAGGTACCACGTAATTTTTTATTGTTATTGTTTTGTATGTCCTTCCCCCACAGTATAACCCATTTTCATTTGATGTTGGCATAATTTGGGAAGTGGAAGGGAAAAAACAAATTGTTTAAATAGGGATACAAGTGGACCCATTACAACAATGAGATGTACAAGACGAACTTTACAATTTAGGCAGGAGCTGGAGGAGGAGGGTAGCAGGGGGTGTTGGGGAATGTAGTTGTGGAGGTGGGAGGGAAGGGATGGTAGGGGAAAAACAAAGGAGGAGGCAACAATGCTTGATAAGAAATGTACTCATTACCTTTCTGATGTGATTGTAACCCCTCTGTACAGTAGTTTTACAATAAAAAACTTACTTAAAAAAACCAGCAATGAAATTTTTCTCAAAGGAATTTTGTAAATGAAAAAGGTATCACTGGATATTAAAGAGTAAGGATTTCAAATACTTGGATATTAGAATCATCTGCTGTAATTCCCAGTTGAACTGTAATTTTCCCCACTATAGTATATTATCTTTATAAAAATAAAGAGGACAATAGCATCTCTATAATAAGTGTGATTAATTCATTTTATAGTTAATGGCTACCATCTCTAGAATATCCAAAAGGAAATATATGTCATAAAATATAAATATATGTCATAAAAATTTCTAAATAAGTAAGACATTAGTACTGGTGGTACTGATATTAGTTTCCTATTGCTGCCTTAATGAGCCACAACTTTTGTGACTTAAAAATGAAGCTGGACATTGTTGGCTTACAACTGCTATTCTAGCTACTCAGGAGGCTGAAACCTAAAGATTGGGATTCAAAGCCAGCTGGGGTAGAAATGTCTAGGAGACGTATCACCATTTAATCACATAGACACACAAAAGCTGGAAACAGAGCTATAACAAGTGGTAGAGCATTAGCTTTGAGCATAACAGTTCAGGAACTGCACCCAGGCTGGGTTCAAGACCCAGGATTGAATGCTCCCCCCTCAGAAAAACCCACAACAGCTTTTAAAATAATGCATCTTATATTTTATAATTCTCACGGTCAAAAGTCCCAAAAGGTACTTTGTTTTGGAGGGTGTTGAGAAAAATCCATTTCCTTTCCATTTCTAGATTCTAAAAACTGTTTACATTTCCTGGCCCTGTATCATTCTCACCACCTCTTTTGGTCTTGTCTTCACATCTCCTCTCTGACCTCTTTGTCTTCCTTCTTAAGGACACCTGTTATTACATTGGGCCCACCCAAATTTCTCAGTTTGATCATCCTCTCTAAAGAGCCTGAATCTCACTTGCAAAGTTCCTTTTGTCATGTAAGGTAACATGTTCTGAAGTTTTAGCTATTAGAACATATTTATCCTCAGGGAACCATTAGTTTGCTTAGTATAAGGCGCTAGCAGTTTCCTGTAAGACATCACATTCCTTTCTTTCACCTCCAATACTTGAATATGAGCATTAAGAGAGTTATTTCAGGATGGCCAACACTATCACACATTTTTTGAAAAATATCTACTAAACGTTCATGGCATTTTAGAGAATCTAACAGAATGCTTAATAAATAAAAATCAACCTACAATGAGTTAAAAAACAATTTAAAAAATCAATTGCATTTTAAGGAATTTCCCAGATCATGGAGAACTGAAGTTCTGTTAATTTTTTCATCAAGTAAATTAGTGGCTGTTGGGTTTGCATGGGAGGACTGCACTGTGACAGCAATCTTTGAATTGCTCAAGTGTTTGACATGACATTATATACAGGTCATTATGGCATTTGAACAACAACACAGGATTTCAAAAATGAGATTTTGAAGGGTAATTGCTCTACTTTTGAATTTAAGCAATGTTATTACAGGTCAGGCTGAAACTAATTCAAAGGTCATAAGAGGGAAATGGACTGTAGCAGAATAACTATTGTTTAATGGGTCACTGAAAAAAGGGAAGGAGGTTATTTCAGGCCAAAGCCTAATGGAATTTTAAGGTGTTCCAATATCAATATTGTGACTGGACACTTATACAAAACAGAGGAATAAAAGCCCTTCTCTATTATGCTAGTATTTTTTCATTTGTTTTTTATTATATATTCAATTTCCTGTTAATTGAATTAAATCTTGCCCAAAGAAATACTTTGACTATTAGATGCTAAATGCTTCAATAAAATACTTAAGATTGTGATTGTTACAGCAAACATATTTGCCAGTAGCAATTAAATTATATAGTACAAGCACATTGAACCCAGGGCCTCATGCATGTGAGGCAAGCACTCTACTGCTGAGCCACCTTCCCAGCCCCATCTTAGTTTTTTTTTGTTGGTCATGGGGCTTGAACACTGAGCCTGGTGATACACACAAACACACACACACACACTCACACACACACACACACACCTACACCTAGAATTCTATGCTGCCATCAGAAAGAATGACATTGCCCCATTTGTAAGGAGATGGGAAGACTTGGGAAAAAGTATATTAAGTGAAGTAAGCCAGACCCTTATTTGCAATAACTAGTATATGTCTAGGATAATCTTATCAGATGAGCTCAATAGCTATATTCACCTGATGATATAAGATGATGCCAAGCGAAATGAACTCCAAGACATGGACACAACAGGTTTCTCAGAAAAAAACTATTCTAGCTTTTCTTAAATGAATAAAGCTTCCTTATTAAGAACTCTCTGATTATTTTTATATTTACTTAAATTCATTTGTTATTAATATCTGGCTTTCCTAGGCCACAAGTTCGGTGAGTCCAGGAACTTGTGAATTATTTTTTGTCTCTCTTGTGTTAACTGTGACTAATACGATGCCTAACACAATATTTTGGTACTTAATATCAATTCAATAAATGAATAACAGGGTCTTGTTCTTGATGTAGAAAGGAAACAGAAAGATGAAATATCAAGAGGTATAAAGAAGAGAAGGAAGGATAAACAGTTATTGAATCAGTTTATTCTAAGATTCCTACAGTCAGTAAGCTCAATCTTAGTTATTATTTAATAGAAGTACAAAGAACAGTTAAAAAATGAGGCAGAACTTCAATGAAAGTGAAAGTTCACAACCAAACTTTCTATGAAGCTAGCATAACCCTCATCCCAAAACCAGACAGGGACTGATCAAAGAAAGAGAACTATAGATCCATTTTTTGGATGAATATCAATGCAAAACTTCCCAACAAAATTCTGGCCAATCAACTTCAACAATTCATCAAAAAATCATACACCATGATCAAACAGGATTCATTTCAGGATGCAAACCTGGTTCAATATATGCAAGTAAATTAATGTAATTCATCAAATCAACAAGAGCAAGAATAAGCACAGCATGATCATCTCAATAGACACAGAAAAAACATTTGACAAGGTCCAAAACCCCTTTATGATTAAAGCTCTGGAGAAACTAGGAATCCAGGGAACATTCCTCAATACATAAAGGCTGTATATGACAAACCTACAACAAGCATTATAGTTAATGGTGAAAAGCTAAAGCCTATAAATTCAGGAAAAAGACAAGGATGTCCGCTCTCTCTACTCCTCTTCAATTTAGTATTAGATTGCCTAGCTAGAGCAATAAGACAAGATGCAAACATAAAGGGGATCCAAATAGGGAAAGATGAAGTAAAGCTCTCCATCTTTGCAGATGACATGATCTTGTTTTTAAAGATCCTCATGGACTCTACTCCCAAGTTACTTGAATTGACCCAAAACTTTGACAAAGTTGCAAGGTATAAAATTAACTCTCACTGGTGGCTTACCCCTGTAATCCAAGCTACTCAGGAGGCTGAGATCTGAGGACCATTGTTCAAAGCCAGCCCAGGCAGGAAAAAAAGTCCGTGAGACTCTTTTTTTAAATGTGTTTTTTTTAATTGTAAAAATAGTGTACAGAGGGGTTACAGTTACATGAGTAAGGTACATTTCCTATTGAGCATTGTTACCTCCTCCTTTGTTTTTCCCTTACATCCTTTCTCTTCCAACCTCCCCAACTCCCCGCTCCTCCCCCCAAGTTGTAAAGTTTGTTTTCTACATAATGTCTTGTACATCTCATTGTTACAATGGGTCATCCTGTATCCTTGTTTTGGCATTGTGTTATTTCCCTTCCCCTCCCCAAATTAGAAAAATGTATATACGGGATGCAGGTCCCTGGGTTCAATTCCTCAGCACCACATAAACAGTAAGAAAGGCCGAATTGGCACTGAAGAGCTCAGGGACAGTACCCAGGCCTAGAGTTCAAGCCCCACGACTGCCAAAAAAAAACAAAAAAGGACTTAAAGAGAAACTTCTCTGAAGAGGAAATAAAAATGGCCACATGAAGAAATGCTCAACCTCTCTAGACATAAAAGAAATGCAAATCAAAACAACATTGAGATACCACCTCACCCCAGTTAGGATGGATATAATTAAAAAATCTAGTAACAATAGATGCTGACGGGATATGCCAGAAGGGCACCCTACTGCACTGTTGGTGGGAGTGGTGGAAACTTGTTCAACGACTTTGGAAAGCAGTATGGAGGTCCGTCAAAGACTCCACACACAACTCCCCTCTGACCTAGCAAATCCCAGTTCTGGGTATTTACCCAAATGATCAAAAACAAGGCCATAATAAAGTTTCCAGAACAAACTATGTTTATCGCAGCATTATTCAACATAGCTAAGACACGGAACCCACCCAGATGCCCCTCAGTAGAGGAATGGATCAAGAAAATGTGATACACACACACACACACACACACACACACACACACACACACACACACACACACACACACACACACACACACACCCTAGAATTCTAAGCTGCCATCAGAAGGAATGACATTACCCCATTTGTAAGGAGATGGGAAGACTTGGGAAAAAGTATATTAAGTGAAGTAAGCCAGACCCAAAGAAACATAAGTCCTGTGGTTCCCCTTATTTGAAATAATTAGTATACATCGAGGATAATTTTATCAGATGAGCAGAAAAGCTCAATCGCTATGTTCACCTGATGATATAAGATGATGCCAAGCAAAATCAACTCCAAGATATGGACACAACAGGTTTCTCTTTGTTGTTGTTTTTAATGTACTTGTCATTTTTTGTTTCTTTTGTATGTTCTTCCCCCTATGGTATATCCCCTGTGGTCACTGTATTTGATTTTGGTATCTTGGTATTGCATGTATGTTTATTTGAATTAGGGAAGGGAATGAGAACAGAATGGTAAGACAAAGGACAAGAGGGGAACCAATGCAACAGTAATATACACAAGAGAATATGTTGGAAATGATCTGCACAACTTGGGGGGTTGGGCTGGGGGAGGGAAAGTAGGAGAAAACAGAGGGAACGGGTAACAAATTTGAGAAGAAATATACTTATTACCTTACTTATGTAACTGTAACCCCTCTGTACATCACCTTGACAATGAAAAAATGAGACAGAGGAAGGAGATTTTTTAAAGAGTAACATAGATGGGGTGGGCTTATAAATATCACAGTGAAGCCCATTGTAAAGTTATTTTATGTTAGTAAAACAATTAATTAATGGCTGGAAAAAAAGAAAAAATCAAAACTAGGGAAGGAATTCACTGTGATAGAGGTTATTCCCTCTGAAGGAGTGTATTACTTTGAATACTGTGTCATTCTGATGGCAGTGATATAGTTTTGTGTTCATTGAAACCTAAAAGTGAAATATATCAAGTGAAGTCATTATATGTTTATAATTTTAAAGTTAACATTCTATAATAATCAGGCAGGGTTCTAAATATACACAAAAGAGTGTGTTTTCATCATTAATATTTTACCTAATGCATATGATATTAAAAATAGATCAGAAACAAAAAAGAACTATATTCATAAATATAATTCATAAAGGTGAAAAACTAATAGAAGATGTTAGGAAGAAAAACTAGGTGAAGGAAAGTCTGTCCTATCATTGCACTCATTCTGTAAATTTGAGCTTTAATCATTTACTTAAAAATACAATGTTGAGCATGTACATAAATATCACAATGGATCTCCTGTATAACTAATATATACTATTTAAAAGGGTTAAAAAGAGAACAGTAAAAACAGCATGGACAATTACAATGAGTGTCACCTGTAAAAAGTTTTATTAAGGAATCCAGAGACGTTCACTCAATATTGATTAGCCAAATGCTGTTTTCTCTTTTATAGCCAAGTTAAATCTTAATTTACTTGGTGAATAACTTAACAAGTTAGTGAATAATGTAACAAATTTCTAGTCTAAACACATGCTATAATTAGAAATTCTAAGCAAAAAATCACAAATAGATTTAATTGATAGAAATCATTTCCAATACTGAAAACTGATTTAAAATTACTTACATGTCCTTATTTTAGGTATGAAGTTGGCTGTAGCCTGTACTTGCAAAGCAGTGTTTCAGTGAAAAGCAAAACAATATGATTATCTTTTTCTGATGGATGAGTAAAATTTGTGTGTGATTATATGTATAATTTTTTATCTATTCCTCCATGTGGG
Organism: Dipodomys ordii; assembly: GCF_000151885.1. Taxonomy (NCBI): domain Eukaryota; kingdom Metazoa; phylum Chordata; class Mammalia; order Rodentia; family Heteromyidae; genus Dipodomys; species Dipodomys ordii. The sequence goes on from NW_012267444.1 coordinate 236,432, forward strand.
GCATCTATTTTGTTTTTGTTTCCATAACTTAGTTATTTTCATAGCGCAGCAATGAAAATGCATGTGCAAGATTTGGTTGCACCAGTTTAAATTCCCACCAACAGTGTAATAGTTTCTTTCTCTCATATCCCTGTCATTATTTGTGTTGCTAATATTATAATCATGGCCATTCTTACTAGGATGAGATAGAATCTCAATGTTTTGTATTTCCTTTATGGCCAGAGATACTAAGCATTTCTTCATGTGTCTACTGAGCATTTTTACTTCTTCTGAAGAGTCCCTATTCAGCTCCTTTGCTCATTAATTGAATTATTGATCCTTTGGGGATTTAGTTTTTTGAGCTCTTTGTGTATTCTGGATATTAGATCCTTGTGAATCTTACAGTTAGCAAAGATCTTTTTAGCTGTCTGTCTTTTTAGCTTAGAAACTAAGTTCTTTGCTGTGAAAAAGTTAAGTGAAATAAATCTGGCTAATAAAGACAAAGGGCACATGTTTTCTTCTGTATGTGGGAAGTTAGGTCTAAATTAAAATGTGTGTGTGTGTGTGTGTGTGTGTGTGTGTGTGTGTGTGTGTGTGTGTGAAAACATATAGGACCATATGCAGATACAAAAATTGACTGAAGTTTGATATACACAGAGGAGGGTTCCAATGGTATAACTCCTTGAACAACTAACTTACAGTTTAAAATGAATACCAGAAACAAAAAAATGAGTTTTGTTGGGAGGTAGAAGAAGTTTAGAGAAAGGGGGCAAATGAATAGAGAAAGGGAGGGCAAAAGCAGCCATAATGCCAAAGTACATACATGAAATTAGAACCAAGTAACTTGAGGAGATGAATGGGGTTGGGATAGATGGGCTCATAGGGTAGTTCTGACTTGGATTTTTCTTTTTTGTATCAATCCTGGAGCTTGAAATCCCGGCCTCTGTTCTGGAGTTTTTTTTGTTTAAGGCTAGCACCTAGCACTTGAGCCATAAGTAGTTAGTAGAGATAATTTTGGTGTTTAATTAGAGATGAGTGGCTTGCTGATTAATTAGAAATGAGTCATCTGGGCTTTCCAGACCCAGCTGGCTTCAAAGCACTATGCTCAGACTGGGAAGGTAGCTCAGTGGTAGAGCGCTTGCCTTGCATGCATGAGGCTCTGGGTTCTATTCCTCAGCACCACATAAGCAGAAACAGCTGGAAGTGGTGCTGTGGCTCAAGTGGTAAAGCACTAGCCTTGAGCTGAAGAGCTGAGGGACAGTGTCCAGGCCCAGAGTTCAGGCCCCCCGGACCGACAAAAAAAAAAAGGCACTATCCTGGATCTCAGCTTCCTAAACAGCTAGGTTTATAGATATGAACTACCAGTGCCTATATGCTTTTAGATTTTGAGGACATTCCACAATGAATTACATATTGGTAAAATCATTAATTTTAAATAAAACAAAATAAAAAAGCTGCTTGCTGCTGATATTAATAACAAAATATTGGTCAATAGCATAAACTGGAAAAGAAATTCGAGAAATAATACTGTTAGAAGCTAAAAAGATAACTCAAAGACATTATTGTAAAAAGTGAAATCAACAAAACATTTCAACATTTTCATTAAGATTATGAAACAAACAGGGTGTTGGTGGCTCATGTCTGTAATCTTAGCTATTCAGTAGGCTGAGATCTGAAGATTACAGTTTGAAGCCAGCTAGATCAGAAAGTCTATAAGACTCATCTCCAATTAACCTCCAACAAGCCAAAAGTGCAGATATAGCTTAAATTGTAGAGTGCCAAAGAGCAAAAAAGCTAAGTGACAGCACTCAAGTTCTGAGTTCAAGCCCCCAAACTGGCATGCACAAACACAGAAAGATAATGAAAAATCTTTATTAAGGTAATGAAAGAATCATTGCCTACAAATTATGATCTGCATATCAGCAATAACTGATTAGAATATGTAATATGTATTAAGTGACACATATGTAATATCTATATACATTTCATACATACTAAAAGTAGATTACTTAACAAATGGTATAAATACTTAGGAAGTAGTTTAATTAGTGTCATCTCTAGTTTTACTGAAAAATTTAAAACGAATGCAAATAAGCAAGACCCCATATTTCTAGATAGGATAAATGTATATTGTAAAGATGCTGGCGACTCTTAAGTTTATTAATAGTTTTTGTGTAATCCCAATAAAATTCCAAGGAACTTTTCTTATAACCAGAAAAAAAGTCTACAAAATTAGGCTGGAATATTATGTGGTGAAAAATAAAGTACACTAAATTATTTAATCCTAAGGTTAATATTTACAACTTATTAAAAGCAACCATTAATATGGTACTAGCCTCAAAATAGATATATCTTGCAACAGAAGAGAATGCATGCTTAGTCAAGTGCTCTACCTTTGGGACAAATACTGTATTTCTTATAAAATTTTATAATAGGACTATCATAAGTCAATGAAAAGACTGCCTAGACTATTATTATTCTTTGGTATACTGAATATCAATTTAGATAAAAGTGGTAGTAGGTCATTATGGGACCTCCCTACCTTCATCATATCTCCTCTTGCCATCTATAAACTCTTGTGTCTCTGGGCTTTGAAATACCACAAAGTTTTGAGTGGTTTGTTGTGCAGCAATAAATAACAATCCAATAATTGATAGCATAAAGCAAAGTATACTACAGATAATAAGAACAAAATATAAAATTAAAAATAAATTATTAGACATGTGCTGCTACAGACCTTTTCATGGATAGCTTCATGTTACTCAGGTCCCAGATCAAATGTTATTCCTAGAGTTTTCCCTGTCCAGCCTACTGAAGTAGTGTCTCTTTCCATCTTCATAACAACCATGTAATTTTATTTTTGCTGTGAATTTATTGTAGTCACTTTTAAAAAATCATCTGATTCTCTTACTATAATGTAAGGCTCATTAGAACAATAACTTTGTTTCTTACTACATATTATCATAATCTATAAAGATTTATGGAATTAAAGAGTATATGAAAGACATTCTGGCAACATATTAACTTTCTAGACTTTACAAAATAATAATCTATATTAATTGCCTAATGTTAACCCACTTACAGCATACAATAGCAAAACAAAAGGGTAAGAGAAACAAGGAAATGGGAAAAGCAAACACCTAAAGGTGCACGGTTAATATTACTTCCCTATAAAGATATCCCAATTCTTATGTAAAAATAAAGACCTGAACAGAAAATCCACATTAGGTCATACTTCTTTTTCACAAGGTACAATAGTAGATCTCGATAGTAATTAAGGAACTAAAAGTGTAACAACTTTGTTGTAATATTTTATGCCAAGGAATTTAAAGAAAAGATGGAATCATTTGGTGTTGTGTAGTTTTCAAAATAATTTTTCCTCTTTGGATACAGCATTCCTATTCTAGCAAAACCAAAGAAAACAACTCAATAACTGATGTGAAACACCAAGTGCACTCTTTACAGTTTTATTTTCATAGTAAAATTTAGAAAAGTTACACTGACCAGTACAGGGGCAATTACTTCCTTGTCTGGGGCAGCAGGCAGTCCATGGAATCTCATACTATCATGAAGCAACATGGACGTGTTTGTTACATTAGATGAAAAGCTAATACATATTATATATCTGTATATATAAACCTATATATGTTTTCACACATCTATCTTCACATACCCAAAATCACAAGGAAAAAAGAATAACCCTGAAGAGACAGGAATTTAACTCCTTCATTCATACTCACATCCTTTTAATGGGAAGCCCCCAACCCCACTTTCCCTTGAAATCCATCATCTCTTGCTTGTTTTCACCTTGCTCCCTACAATTCAAGGAGGTGCAACTACGGACAATGGAAACCATTTACATTCTGTGGACTCACAGAGAGTCCCTCATCTGCACCTTTCAAAATGGTTCCCATGTTACAATACAAAACCCGAAAATGCAGTTGGGGGGGGGGAGGGATGAAGAAAAACAACAACAGATCAACACAGCCAACGGTCCAGTCTCCGCCGGTCCAGTCTCCGCTCCGAATTCCACCGGAAGCACCGGTGCGGAAGGCGGGGCGGGCTCTAGCAGGTGGGCGTCGCAAAAAAGGAGAAACGCACGTCGCTCGCCGCTCTGCTTTACGGCACCCGTCCCCTTCCTGCCCCCGCCCCCTGCAGGTACGCGAAATCCGAAGCGGGCAAACATGGCCGCCCCCTGCTCGCGCAGCCCTCCTGCGGCCGCCCTGGCCGCGCTGTCGCTCTTGTCTTTCGCTAGCTGGGCCGCTAGTCAGATCGAGGTAGGAGTCAGGGTTGTTTGTGTTGTTTTTTAAGCGTCCGAGGCCTGGAAGGACGGCTGTGTCCTGGCTGATTGCTGATGCCCCGCAGCTGAGCGCAGCCTCCCGGGTTCTTTGACCGGACCCAGGCCGGGGAGGGGAGCGCAGCCCCCGGGCGCGGACGGGACCTTGTCAGCCAGGTCCAGCCTGGTAAAACGTCCTCGGAGGAGCGGAGCCTAGCAGGTGAAGTGTTGCGAGCAGGTGGCATGTCGGCCCCGAGACGCAGCCCCCACGTCCCGGCCCCGTCCACGCTGTGCTGGTCGGAGCCAGCTGGGCGCCGTGTTTCAGCTTGGACCCCGGCCTGGCGTCCTCCTCCTCCCCACGACTTGCCTTGTGGCCACTGGACCTTCTGGTCCTTGGCTGTAATGCTTTGCCGAGCCCAGTGCAGAGGTGATGCCTCAGCCCAAGAGTTTAGTTCTGGAGCATGTTCAGGCCTGCAGATCGAGCTGGAAAAGGAGACCCAGATAATCGGCAAAGCATTGCCTGAAGTTTGTAAGGAACTCTTGCATCCTCTACTTTCTAACCCAGAAGTGTGGCCGTAAGCTAGAAACCGGCGAGCTTTTAAAATAAAAGATTTCTCGTCATTAAATTCTGTGTTTTAAACTGTTTTTCTTTTTTTTTTAACTTCTCCAGCTTCACTGGTTCATTCTAGTCTCCGATCATCCATGGAAATGTTACCTCCTCTAGAAATCCATTCTCCTTTATTTTAGTGCTAGTCTTTGTAAATTGTAAGCCTGATTCGATTATTCTGATTGAGTCTTATTAGCGTTTCTCTGTTGCTTACAGACTAATTATGGATCTCATCCCTGCTTACTTTTCCAATACTTTTCCAATACAGGGACCCATGTTGACTTCCTACCTCCAGTAATTCGATCTTAGACCACAACAGACCCCATTCTTTTGGGACACACACTCTGTCAGTTGATATATATCTTTATCTCTATTGTCTCTCTGTCTGTCTGTCTGTCTATCTATATTGTTAACAAAGTTCTCTGTTTTATTCCTTTATCGTACTGAATTTTCTTGCATACTTCATTTTGGATACCATTAGCTTTTTTTTTTTTTTGTCGGTCTTGGGGTTTGAACTCTGGGCCTGGGCTCTGTCCTTCAGCTCTTCAGCTCAAGGCAAGCCGTATACCCACTCGAGCCACAGCACCACTTCCGGTTTTCTGGTGGTTTATTGGAGATAAGAGTCACGATTTTCCTGCTCACAATGGCTTTGTACCACTATCCTCAGATTTCAGCTTCCTGAGTAGCTAGGATTACAGGTGTGACCCACCTGCACATGGCTATCATTAGCATTTTTTGTAGTTTCATGCTGTGCTTTATCACATTCACAGGTTTTATACCTTCAATTTCTTCTGTCCATTTTAAGCAGCACAAGCATAACTTTTGTAGAACTCTTCCCTACTCCTTTCCTCTGCCTTTATTGTTGAAAGGTGTACATTTAACTTGTACTCATCTATTATATCCTATGTAGTTGTACTGTTACTCAGCTATCTCTCACTAGGGTACAGTTCAATCTGTGCTCCAGTCTGCAGCCAGAGGGACTTAAAAATGTAGATCACTCAAATGTACCTTAAGATAGAGAACAATGCTTGACTTTTTTTTTTTTGGTCAGTCACGGGGCTTGAACTCTGGGCCTGGGCGCTGTCCCTGAGCTCAAGGTGAGGGCTCTACTACTTGAGCCACAGTGCCACTCTACAACTTTGTTTTTCTCTGGGCCAGGATGAGGGAGTTGTGGGAGGGAAGGGATCATGGGAGAACAACAAAGGAGGGGGTAATGATGCTCACAGGGAATGTGCTCATTACCTTACTCATGTACTGTAACTCTTCTATACAGCATCTTTACAATAAAATTGGAAAAAATTTAAAAGAATAGTAAATTCTTTATTATGACCCACGAAGGTCATGCTGTATCCTGATTCTTCTCTTGCTGACCCTGCTTTTCAGATGTCTAGTAATGTTAGACTTCTATCAGCTTCTCAAACCTTTAAGTTCACTGCTTCCTTTGCCCCACATTTCTTCTGTTTGGAATTATTATTTGTCTTCATCTCTTAGATTTTAATTCAAATGTCATTTTTTTCAGGGAAACTTTTTATGGCTAAGTCAGATACCTGTATTATACATTAAAGAAATACTGTGGCTTTATGGGATTTATTGTTTGCACTATTTGCTAATTTGGGTCTATATAAGAGATTTTTGAAGACAAGTACTGTGATTACTTTTTTAGTTTATTTTTATTTTGGCGGTCATGGGGCTTGAACTGTGAGCTTGGGCGCTGTCCCTCAGCTCTTCAGCTCAAGGCAAGCACTCTACCACTTGAGCCACAGTGCCACTTCTGGTTTTCTGGTGGTTTATTGGAGATAAGAGTCTCACGGACTTTCCTGCCTGGGCTGGCTTTGAACCACAATCCTCAGATCTCAGCCTCCTGAGTAGCTAGGATTACAGGCATGAGCCACTGGTGCCTCTCTTATGATTACTTAAAAAAAAATTAAACCCTTAATCTCTTACAAGAAAATGTTGTGTCAATATAAACCTATTGACAAAAGTGGGTCACATCAAACATTATAGTGAATTTGTTTTCTTTGGACACCAAACTTATCTTTGAAAGAATTTCAAAAAATATAAACACAATGCAGAATTTATGGCAAATAAGTAAATTGCTGGCAATTGCCATAGGCAATTTGAATAAAATAGTTGAAAAAGCAACTCTTATTGAAGATAGCATTTATTATACATCAGTTACTAAATGAATAAGCTAAATGATCTTTTTTAAAACTAATAACGTCAAAATCATTTAAGATACAGAACTGTACAATTATAAAGTTGGCAGAAATACTTGCATTAACTCAGGTTTGAACCTTGGCATTTAACTGCTTACTTTTTCCTGTCATAGTATTCAGAGTACTCGGAGTAGAACAGTGACATAGTAATGATATGCAGTTTTGTGGTTATCTTTATTAAACCTTGTAATTCTTGTGACACAGTATGCTTTTTAGCAATTTTCATATCATTGTACATCTCATAAACCTGGCACATAAGAGGTGCCTCAATAGGTGCAATGAATAACTTTACATTAATTACATCCAATTTTTTGCAAAAGTCCTGATGGAAGTCAGAATTTTGGGGGCTGAAAGTCCTCCAGAGATTATTTGGGTCAAGTCTCGTTTTCTACAGGAGAAAAGTCCAAAGCACCAAATGACGTATTCAACGCTGATAGCCAGCTGGATTTTAGTTGAGGTCTCCAATTTCCAAACTGACATTTTATCCACAATAGCATGTTGTTTGTTGTTTTTCTGCTAGAAGAGTGTGGAGGGGGAGAAAATTTATATTCCTCCTGCACATATCTCAGCGGGACATTTTATTCTTCCTGAAACTTTCCTGGTAGCCAGAAAATTCAGAGCTAGCATTTGTTAGGCAATTGCTATTGCTACTTTGTATCACATATTAGTACCATTTATAAAGATAGGGACATGGAGGCACACGTTTGTAGCTTTATAATGCTAAGTAACAGAGTCAGGCTTTTGGACTGTTCTAGTGATACTGTTTGGGGCAGCTTTAAGATCAGTGTGGTTTAGTTCCATTATTTTTTTAAATGTATTTAAAATCATGTTTATTAAGTATATAAATATTGTTGGATGATGTTTTAATTCCTTGAAATGGAAAATAGAAACTAAACTTTCTGTAACAGGTTAGTGAAATGGTACATGGAAGTAAGCACTCAAGACATAGTAAAAATAGATGTTGATTAAAGATTTAACAGGAAAGATATGAATTTCTATGTGTAGAATAAAAATTAAAAGTAAATTATAACTTCAAGAAATAAATGTCATAGTTTCAAGAAAGTTAGAAGCATATGAGGAAGATATTACTATCTTTGAATAAAATATTGAAAGACCATGAAAGACAAACAATCCTCCAGGAAGAAAACAAAACAGAACCCTAAACAAAACCTGGCAGAGAGAGAGAGAGAGAGAGAGAGAGAGAGAGAGAGAGAGAGAGAGAGAGAGAGAGAGAGTGTGTGTGTATTTGGATCCTGGGGGCTTAAACTCAGCTTGGGAGCTGTCCATGAGCTTTTCTTGTTTAAGGCTAGTGCTGTACCACTTGAACCATAGCACCACTTCTGTACTTTTCTGAGTATATTGGAGATAAGAGTCACATGTACTTTCCTGCCTAGGCTGACTTCCAACCACCCATCCTCAGATCTCAGACTTCTTAGTAGGTAGGATTACAGGCACGAACCAATAGCACCTGGCTCCTGCTGTTTTTATAAATGCTTCAGCATGTCTTTCTGATCATTATTATTTAATGTGGTCAGAATAGTATTAAAGACTGTGTTAGCATAAATGCAGATTTTATAGAAACACAAGCAGTGATTATTGAATGACTGACTAAAAAATTCAAGGAGTGATTGTTTTGGTTGAAGAAACAAGATTATGTTATGTCTTAAACTCTTGGGGATAAGCATTATCTTTATTATATTACCAAAAGTGAAATATTAATTGGTGAATTCCGTGTCAAAAATAATCTCACATTTTCATTGCAGAAAAAGTTAATTTACAGCTTTTCTAGTATAGTCTTTATATAATACTTGCTTTTAAAATTTTGTTGCCATTTTTTTCCTTTTCCTCCCTCCTCTTTTCTTACCTCCTTCCCTTCTTTTGCTTTTCCAGTGTTGGGGGTTCTAATCAGCACCTACATAGGCTAGGCAAGCACTCTTTATTACTAAGTCTTCTTTCAGCTTAATAGTCAAGCATTATATAAAATTTAATCTGTCTCTGGCTCAGGCAAGACTGAACTCTAGCCCTTTACATTTCTAGTACAGGTCTTTTTTTTTTTTCTAGTACAGGTCCCCCTATTTAGTATGTTTAAGTTAAACTAGGCCTTTATTACCCAGTTAGTAACTCAAACATGATGGCTTCCCCCCAAAAGATAGTATTGATGATTTTGTTTATGAGGTCAAATAAGGAATCTTCATAATGTAAATGATTATTAATGCAACTGAAATAAAAGCACTATGAGTCTTAAATCGTTCTCTATTCTAGGAAATTGTGGGTTTTTTCTCTTAATGATTTTGCTCTTATTTGATTGATAGAATGAAGCAGGACAATTCTTTAAAAGTGGCCATACAAACAACTGGGCTGTTTTGGTAAGTATATTCCATAAAGGTGTATCTTGATTTTCACATTGGACATGTGTCTCAAAAACCATTGTATAAATCCATTTTTTGAAAGTTTATCTTTTTATAAACTCTTTATTTAGCTTTGACCACATATTGAATTGACCAAAGTTATTTGACTTGATTTATCTGAAAGGTAATGATCTGTAAATAATATAGAGCCTATTATAGTAGATAGCCTATTAAAGGAGACATTCTATAACAATTATTTTAATTATTTTAAGGCTGGAAATGAGTAATTATATTTCTTATCTGTAGTATTAATTTTTAGATATGCTAATACTATTTTACTTTTATAATTGTTACATAAGTAATAAATAGTAATTGTAGAAAATTCATATTTTCTATAGAAAAGCTTAAAAGAAGATAGACCAAGGTTATGTGAATTTTACTTTAATTTTAAAAAAGGTATTGATAGATGCATTGTAGTCACACTATTTTATTGAACTCTTTAATATAACTACTTGAAGAAAATTTTTAAAAAAAGATGGAAAATGTCCTTAAATCTCACATTAGAGAGTCAACAATTCATGAATCTTTCTTTTTATATAAATGAGATAAATGTAAACCATAAAGTTAGATAATTGTATTTTATTTATTTTGTTCTGGTAATGGGGCTTGAACTCAGGGCCTGGGTACTTTCTCTTAGCAATTTGCTCAAGACTAATGCTCCATTTCTACTCCTGGCTTTTTGTGTGAGCGTTTAATTGAAGAATCTAATGAACTATTTGTTTTGCCTAGGATAGTTTTGAACTGTGGTCTTCAAATCTCTGCTTTCTGAATAGCTAGGATTATGGGTATAAGCCACTAGCATCTGATGATAAATGCTTTTGTATACTGGAATCATATGTACTAATATCAAAACCTTAATCTATTTTGGGACTCTTTTGATTATTATTTTGTTTGATCACATCTGTGATTTTCTCTTTAAGAAAATTTCCTAGGCATTAAAATATGCAGTCCTAGAACATGAGTGCCCCACAGAAAGAATGTGCTCTTGCTTCTAAATCTAAGTCAATTGGGTTTCATTAACTTTTGACTGCTGGGCAACAGTTTAAATTTTGTTTTAATTTGGTTATTGGACTGTTTTTGTCATTTTCTCCACTGGTGTGAATTAATATCTCTAATTTAATCTTGATTCAGAATTTTATATTTTTCATTCCTCAAAGAAAATACATGTAATCAACTTTACCTTTCTTATATTTTGATAATAGTTTTATACCTCTAGGGTTTCATTTAATTTAGAAACATAAAGGATTATCATTGTTGTTATAAAATATATCTAAAAGCCAGAAGCCAGTTGCTCACTCCTGTGTCCTAGGTACTCAGGAGACTAAGATCTGAGGGTCATGTTTTGGAGCCAGCCTGAGCAGGAAAGTCTGTGAGACTCTTAACCACAAAAGAAACTGGAACTGGAGCTGTGGCTCAGGTGGTAGAATGCTAGCCTTGACCACAAAAGCTCAGGGACAATGCCCAGGCCCAGAGTTCAAGCAACAGGATTGATATGCACACATAAAATCTGAGACTATAATTTACAAAGAAAAGAGGTTTAATTGCCTCCCATTTCTGGAGGATAGGAAGCCAAAGAACATGGTCTTAGTATTTTCTCTGCATTTGATCCTGGCCTTCTTGCTGCATCGTGATATGATGAAGGACATTATGCAGTGAGAGAGCAGATTTACTGGCTTAGGTCTCTTTCTTATGAAGCCACTGATGCCATCTTGGTCCCAACCTGATGATACAATCTAAATATTAATTTCCCAACTAACATCAACATAAAACATAAAATTGGGGACTGAGTTTCCAATACATAAATTCCATTTAAATAATAGCAAAAGTCAACCATAAGAAAGAGTAAGGAAATAGTTCCAGAAGGTGGGAAATGAGTTTGATTTTTGTGAAAAAGGAACAAAAGAATGTGCAACTTACCAAAATCATTAACTCATGCTGAGAAAGCAAGAGAACTGGGAGGCTAGTGAATTCTAAGAATTTAAATGAAGTGCTGAACAAACAAAATACTTCACTAAGACTAAATGCAGATTGGATATTGGAGTCCCTATAATTTATTGAGAATTGTTTCATAAAAGCTTGTAATTGTCTACAGGTTGCTAGAAGTAATGATTATAGTTGCTATGCATATTTGTATCAAATTGCATTATGATGAAATAGAATAGTATAACATGACTCTGTCTCATTTTGTAGCAGGAATGTGCTTACTACAACTGACCCTAAACTGTGATTATTTCCTGTAGAATGGATTCCCAAGAAAACTAGATTTTTGAGGCATAGAGTTAGATTTTTCCTATATATCATTTTATATCATTTTAAATAACTTTTTTTTGGGTGCTGGTCTTGATTGGAACTCAGGGTGTTGTCCCTAAGCTTTTGTGTTTAAGGGTCACACTTTACCACTTGAGCCACAGCTCCACTTCTGGCTTTTTTGGTGCTTAATTGGAGATAAGAGTCTCTTGGAGTTTCCTGCCCATGCTAGCTTTGAATCATAATCCTCAGATCTCAGCTTCTTGAGTACCTATGATTTCTAGTGTGAGCCATTGGTGCCTGGGTTAGGTAATATTTTTAAGTGTAAAATTTGGTTGAATTGTATTCAGCTTTTTTTCAGTTCAGCAGCTTCATAATGCACATTTTTTGTATGTGCATTGTAAAACTTTTGTATGTTGTATTTTGGTCTGTGTTTTACATATCTGATAAATAAGGAAGCAATAAAGAAACAAATATTACATTACCCAAGATTGTTAATTTTCTTTTCTATTATGTGATTATGACCATTTTCTTTGTTTCTTAAAAATTTAGTCTTTTACGAGCTTTACAACGTCGGTGTGGGGGGGGGAAGGGGGGGAAGGAGAAGGATTGGGATTGGGGGGAGGGGGGAGGCTGGGAAGGGATGTGAAGGGTAAACAAAAGGAGGAGGCTGCAATGCTTGGTAAGAAATGTACGCATTATCCTGCCCATGTAATTGTAACCCCTCTGTACAGTATGTTCACAAATAAAATAAAAAAAATCAAAAAAAATTTAGTCTTTTAGAAATAGAAGTATTACAGAATCACAGAAGTTGAGAGTAAATTGGATTAGTATTTTACTAAATTGCCCAAAGATTTGTTTTCTTATACCTGGTCTTATTTGTCTTATGAAAGGCCTTTCTTTAGAGTGATGGATTTTATTGACATTTATGTTCTAAGCCTGAAACTCTTCATTCAGACATGTCTTGTACCAAATGTCAGGAAAAATGATTTTTTTTAAATCTGTGCTTTATTTGACTCAAATCATATTTTTTGTTTTAATGCTTTAGGTGTGTACATCTCGATTCTGGTTTAATTATCGACACGTTGCAAACACTCTCTCTGTTTATAGAAGTGTCAAGAGGTTAGGTATTCCTGACAGGTAAGAATCATAATTAAGTTGAATTTTGAACCTCATTGTAGGTGACCTTTAGATAATTTATTTATGCTGTTTTTGAAAGAGGCAAAAATCCTTGATTTTTGTATTTAGCATATATCATTTTTATATAAAGTAGATAGTATTTAAATCATAATGGCAAGTTATGTAAAAAACCTAGTATACTGAAGTTCAGTGATTTGGCAAATTATAACAACTAATTTATTAAATGCCTTAGGGTTTTTATAGGTAACAGAGAAATTCTAACAGATTCAAGCAAAAAAGATACCTATCCAAAGCATATTGATTAGTTTGCTGAATTCCTGGGAAGACTGTAGCCTTAAATAGGAGCAAGGAAGACTTCATAGCAGAAACCATAGCTAAAAATGTTGATGTAAAAGCAGTTGGTGGGCCAATAGTATTGTCACACATTGCTAAAGGCTAATCTTAGCCTCTTCATAGTTGCGACTGTTACCTTCTGATACTTAATGTTGCCACTGCCTCTGCTGCCCAAATCCAGGCCTGTTGTCCCTGTCTAGCCCTCTTACAGTCCTTGTTGGGAATATTATGTTGCAGATTCTAGATTTTTGATCATGTTCAAGCTCCAGCGAACTGAAATGAAAACTTGTGCATCTGTATAGGGAAATGGACTCTGTTCTGTGAAGATTCATAAAGTGGGCAATTTCTTATTTGTAGGGAGCCATTCAGATACTAGGCATCATCTCTAGATCTTCACACATATCATCTTCTCCATTTGTCTTATCTCTGGTAGATTTATGTTAGCAGCTACCAAAGCAGGAGAGCAAAAAAATGTAGTCAGTTTGGTTACTTAGTTTGATTTATTTAGTACTCATGCGGTACTGTAGAAAGAGCTTTATAGCGAGATCGAGTTTGAATATTGGCCCTAGTTGCAACTGGTTAAGTCACAGTAGCATACTATGTCTGCTTTCTCATGGTTCTAATAGTACCTTCGTTGTAGGATTCAGATTTTTGTTTCAAAAATAAATAGAGACATAAATGAAATACTGCAGGAACAGAAAGTCAGGCAAGGAAAATTATATTTCCCGTTGTATAAATGACCATTTTAGCCGAAAGCTATAATTTTTTTGAAAATTATAATTTTTAAATCCCTATATCTCATCATTAAGGCCATTAGATGTTACCATCTTAAAATTAAGTAAATCTGAAGAGATTGCTTTGATGTATAAGTTACAAAGGTATATCTTGTTATTTGTCAACTTAAAAAAAATAAGTCTATGGTTAGTTATTTGGTTTTTAACTGATGTGGCTTTTTTTCACTGTGTTCTCTTCTAGAGAATCACTGTGTATGGTTTGGCAGTAGAGTTTTGTAAATAATCTTTCTGTTATATGAGTTGATCATTAGGATACATTTCAATGACTTAAGTAATATTTGGAGGATCCCTTTATAAGTAGATGATAGCAGTAGGGCAAGTAGAAGATGCATTATTTCACGTGTAAGAAACTTACTGCTAGTTTTCTGAAGAATTTTCTTTGAAGGCTTATTTGTTTTGCAAAGGATTGGTCATCTATACTTAGGAAATCTGTTCTGGAGAAGGGGCTTTAAATACTCAGTGATTTAGACCCTTTACTATTTAATGAAATCAATTGAAAAATTATTTTGCTTTTTGCTTATTATGGTAAATGTTCCTGTTGTTGATGACTTTGTAATTTAGTTCCTATGAGCAATTGAATATAAAAAAATATAATTATAGGTAAGCTTTGGTCAGAAAGTTGTTAGGAGATAACAATTTAGAATCACTAAGGACAGTTTTAAAACTTTAATTTCAAAAAATGTTAAATTTATTTTGTACAACGTGGAGCATTTTCAGCTAAAATATTATTATATAACTTGTTTCTATTCCCAGAAATGATCTTGAGGCAAATCATTAGTCACTACATATTACAAAAATTGTGACTGCTGTTCTGTTTTTGTTTGTGGGCTTGTTATTTTGTGCCAGTCCTTGGGCCTGGGCACTATCCCTGAGCATTTTTTGCTCATGGCTAGTGCTCTACCATTAGAGCCACAGCTCCATTTCTGTCTTTTTAGTAGTTATTGTAAGGTAAGAATCTCATGGGCTTTCTTGCCTTGGGCTGGCTTTGAACCACGATCCTCAGATCTCAGCCTCCTGAGTGGTTAGGATTACAGGCTTGAGCCACTGGCATCCAGCTTGATTGCTTGTTTTTTTTTAAGGATTATTTATCTTTGTCTTGGCATGCAAAGTATATGCATTTAAGTTCCTTAAATTACTCACTAGAGAATTTATTCATATCGCAAAGCAGTTACTAAAACATTTGACATAGATGAATGTCATTTATTTTGGAAGTTTACCACTTGCAGGTCCTTTATGAATGTCTGTAGTAGTTATGTCCTTTCTTTTCACTTTCTCTGGCATTTTGTTTATATTTTATATTAACTGCCATGACCAGTTATGCTCCATGATGAAATGACCACACTGACAGCTAGGTGACTGCTCTTGATTCTAAACTGCTTGTGGCAGAATTTCTCATTCTTATGTGAAGATTTAGATGTCTTCGGTTTTGACATACAACCACATTTGAGGAGCACTTCTTTAATTTTTACATGCATTTTATTCAGATGTCATTACTGGCTCTTGTAAAAGCATTTCTTGATTACTTTAGTATCTTTTGTATATTCTTCTTATATAACATGATTGCCATAATTATAGTTTTTTTAAAAGTATATTTATTGTTACTATAAAGGTGATGTACTTAGGGGTTACAGTCACATAAGTCAGGTAAAGAGTACATTTCTTTTAAGAAAATGTCACCCCTCTTTGTGCTCTCTCCTAGTTTTTCCCTTCCATCTCCACCAATAAGCATAGTTCATTTTCATCTTAGCCTAATTGTAGTTTGATAACTCTCTGAGAAGTTTGAAGATGTCTTGAAGGAAACAAGTATTTTTATTGTTGTTTTCATCTTTCATCTCTTAGTTTTTGTGGCACTTGGGATCCAACCAAGGCCTTGCACATACTAGGCATATGGTACCTCCAGCCCTCATTGTGGTGTTTATTACACCTTTTACTCCCAGCTTCTACCACAGTGCCTGGCACATAAGAGATACTCATCAGGTATTGGCTAAATAAGTAAATGCATTACTTGGAGATACTTAATCATTTGTGCAAAGCAAGCATAAGCTTGTACATTAAAAGTAAAAACAAAATACATCCCTTAAATTGCATTAGTCTAGTTTTAGGAAAGTATTAGTTAGATATTAAATTTTGATAATTATATTTGTAGAATTTATATAATTCTACAATATTATTAGGAAAATTGATTCATGGAAAGGAGATATTGGCCTGGGAAGGTGGCTCAGTGGTAGAGCGCTTGCCTTGCATGCATGAGGCCCTGGGTTCAATTCCTCAGCACCACATAAGCAGAAAAAGGCACTATGGCTTAAATGGTAGAGCTCTGGCCTTGAGCTGAAGAGCTGAGGGACAGCGTCAAGGACCAGAGTTCAGGCCCTACGACTGGCAAAAAAAAAAAGGAGATATTAATAGTTCTGTAGGTAAGCGAAAAGACCAACTCACAAATGCTCTTAAATGCTTTCCAGCTTCCCAGTGATCACTTTCAGATATAAGTTGAACACAAGAGAATTGTCTTGCACCTCTTCTCCAACCTTTTCTGTAACATTTACCATTGTTCAGGGATTTTGCTTTTATTTTTCTGATTTTAGCTTCCTGCAATATTCACCATTTTTAGGTGATTTTCTGTCTTCAAATAATTTGTTTTGGACAACATCTGTAGCTAACTCCAGTGTGCTTAACATGATTGAGATGAGAAAGAAAAAAGGCATTAAGCAGAAAATAGGTGCTAAAGTCTGTATGTGAAGCAAAAATTGTGCCAAAATTACTTTTGACAGTTTCTGTAATAGCACATAAATTACAGTGTAGTATTGTCTTTAAGTGTAATACAGCCAGTTTTTCCTCCAGTGCTTTTCTTTGTTTGAACCCTGGATAAAGTGACTTACTTAAGAGTAAGAACCATGTTATATGAAAAAAATGCTTTCTTTGTCTCAAGAATTGTGATGAGCATGCTGTGCAAGGCACATTGGAATTGGACTGACTTAAAAGTGTATAAATTCCTAGCTCCTTTCTCATGTTTACTTAGGAATAGTATTAGGTTCAATGAGATCTATGTGTCTGTCTGTCTCTATCTGTCTGTCTGTCTGTCTGTCTCTCTGTCTTTAGCTGAGTGCATGTGGTTGAGTTCATGATATAGATGAAATGTAAATGCAAATTTTCTTAAATATGATTTAGCTCTACTACCACTTGGATGATGTGAGTTTATATTCCTATCTCATAAACTATTTCTGTAGTTAAATCCAGTAGCTTTTCTAAGTTCACCCAACACTGCCTTTTCTTTATTCTGTATTTTGATTATTATATGAGACTAATATTCTTAATTTAAACCTGTTAATTCTATTTCCTCTTATTCAGAAAATTTTAGTCTTTGCAGATAAGGTTCAAATTTCTTATCTTGCTACTGAAAGTTTTTTGTAATCTGGTTCCAAATCTGATATTCTGATCATTTTATTTTAATCACTTACACTTCATCCAATTAATTCCTTTGAATCTCCATATTAGTTCTATAGCCACTGACTTTCACTGGTGCTCTAATTATAGTTCTGTTCTCCTTTCTATTTTTTTAATGTCTGTATTCAGTCCACACATGCTCTAAAGCTTTCTCTGTCCTTATACTTTTATTTTTTGTTTGTTTGTTGTTGGTTATGGGGCTTGAACTCAGGCTTGAACTGAGGGCTTTGTCCCTCAGCTTTTTTACACTTTGAGCCACAGCATCTCTTGCAGGTTTCTAGGGGTTAATTGGCGATAAGAGACTCACAGACATTCCTGCCAGGGCTGTCTTTGAACCGCATCTTCAGATCTCAGGTTCCTAATTATCTAGGATTACAGATGTGAGCCACCCAACTTTGTTGTTGATATTTAATGCTAAGTATGATACTTCCTCACACTGGATTTTTTTGGTGCATTATGTAGAATTTAGTTAAGAAATGAATAGTGCAATAGAGGCTCTGAGCTAGTTGGAACCTTGTTAATTTAACTGAGAAGAAATATTTATAGATACTGTTTCTCCTTCATTAGTGTTTCTCAAACCCCACTGAGCTACAAGTGTTCAATGGTTAATTTTATAAAGTTATTCTTTACAACTCATTAAGGCATCACTCGCTGGGACAATCTTACTCAAGCATTCAAAATTTTATTTTTCAAGAGTACATCAAAATCTTATCTAAAGCAAGTTAATTTTAACTTTATTCCCTACCTTGCACACACATAAGTTCTCTCTGGATGTATTTTGTCTTCTTGCACAGTGGCACAAGCCTGTAATCCTAGTTACTTGGGAGGCAAAGATGCAGTGATGTGGTGGGAGGACTGTGATGGCAGTTGCCCAGTACCCCAAAAGTAGAGAAAGCATAATGACTGGGAGCAGTGGCACATGCCTGTCTTCCCCCCAAACACAGGAAACATAAGTAGGAAGATCTGATAGTGATTAGAAGAAGGACATAATTAGACCGTGAGGTGAATCCTAGTAATCTTTCTATAAATTGGAAAAAAAATGTTTGCCTGTTATTATTCTTGATTTTTAGGTTGTATTGATAGTGTGACTTTATTGCTGTTGTTCATGCTGCTGTGGACTTGACTTTGTCTGAGTTAGAGCTCTAATAAGAAATTTTAGCACTCTTATTATTCTCTATTCTAGCAACATGAAGAAAGACTTGGCTATGCTAGTTGTTTCAAAAACTTATGTCTTTCTCTTCATTAAGAGCAGTCAAATGGAGATCTATTTCTGTTCTTTTCCCCATGTTCTAGCAGCTATATTTCCATTATCCAACATAATTCAGATATTTGTAATGAGTAATTTATTCCTTGAGGCCTTTATGAGATACTGTTTTTCCATTATATGTATTAGAAATGTTCAGGATGGTCAAAAGATTCTATTAAGGGTCTGTTATACATTATTATATAAAAATAGAATCCATTTGAATTTAGGTTTATGGCTAGACCTGTACCCTGTACCCTGTCTCCTCTTCCCTCTCCCCTTTTCTCTCTCCCCTCTTCTCTTTTCCCTCTCCTCTCTCTGTCTCCTTTCTTCCATCTTTCCTCTTCTCCTTTTCTCCCTTTCCTTTCCTTTCCCCCTTTCCCCCTTTTCCCCCTTTCCCCTCTTTTTCCCCCTTTCCCCCCTTTTTCCCCATTCCCCATTCCCCTTTCCCCTGTCCTGTCCTTTCCTTTCCTTTCCTTTCCCCTTCCCTTCCTTTCCCTTTCCCTTCCCTTCCCGTCCTTTCCCTTCCCTCCCCTTCCCTCCCCTCCCCTCCCCTCCTTTCCTTTCATTCTGTTTCCTCTGTTTTCTTTTCCTTCTTTTTAGTACTGGGGATTGAACTCAGGGTGTCACACTAGCTAGGCAGGTACTCTGCCATTTGAGCCATGCCTCTAAGCTCCTTCTTTTGCAATTTTTTTAAATTATCTTTAAGTACAATTGTCATGTAACAAAGCAGTGTATGAATACAATATATCTTAATCAATGTCACTCCTTTCAGCATTCTTACCCAACCCACCCCTTTCCTCACTGTTCTTTATTTTGTAGGATCTACATTTGATTCTTGGCTGCATTCTCCCCTTCTTCCCTTCATTCATCTACCCCTTTCCCCTTAACCTCACTCTACCCACTTTGTGTATCTGCTTCTAGGTGTTTTATTTTGCTGAATTTTTTGACTTTGCCTTGCTAAGGAATACACTATCTAAGTTCTCCCTTAAATCTACCATATTTCCGTTAATACATTTATGTACACTTGCATATCACATAACATATTTACTTATAAGTTTAAAAGCTAATCCTAGCTTCCACATATAAGGGAATATATGTATCTTTTGTCTTTATAGCTTGACTTACTACTTTAGTGACGTGATTTTTCCTAGGTCTTCCCATTTCTTTACAAATGGTACAATATCATTCTTTCTAATGGATGTGTAAAATTCCATTGTGTAATTATGCCACATTTTCTTGATTCATTTGTTCATTGAGGGCATCTGGGCTGATTCTGTATCTTGGCTATGGTGAATAGTGCTACAACAAACATGGTGGTAATGGTGGCTTTACTGTATTCTGGTTTGTAATCTTTTGGGTAAACACCCAAGAGTGATATTGCTGGATCATAGCATAGTTATTTAATTTTTTGAGAAATCTCCACATTGCTGTCCAGATTGGTTGAGCAAGTTTACATTCTCACCAACAGTATATTATGGCTCCCTTTTGGTTGCATCCCCACCAGTATCTGTTATAGTTTGTTTTCTTGATACATTATTACTGGGGTGAGGTGGGATCTCAGTTTGATTTTGAGTTAGTATCTTGATTTATACTCTGCCAATTTGAGCTTCGATCTTTCTTTTTGTATTTCCCTGTGTTTCTGAGGAAGACAGGCATGTGCCACTCATAGTCATATGCTTCTCCTGTAGCTGGGATAATAAGGAATTACCATCACAGTCTCCTGATCTTTCCTGCCCAAGTAACTAGGATGACAGGCTTGAGTCACTGCACTTGAAAGCATTTTTAGTCTAACATGACTGTTCTTCTCCCAAACAAATTATACTAGTTAATATTAACAGATCATGTCAAGTAGAGAAATTTTTAATAGAAATTACCTCATTTTATTATAACAATTTAGAGATTGCTATAATTATATGTACTTATGATTAAAGTACCTCATTAAATTCTACAAGGTATATTTACATATTGAGTATATCTCTAAGTTTCTTATTTTCTTACTTTCTTCATATTTGTTAATTTAGTGTCACTCTTCACTATTCCATACATCATGTATTTCAGCATGCTTTGTTGCTATAGTACATGCTGAGCATCTCTAATCTGAGAATCTGACATGTTCTAAAATCTGCAACTTTTTGAACCTTAACATAATACCTCAAGAGGAAAATTTCCCCACTTGATCTCAGGTAATAGGTTATAGTCAGAATGAAAGTCCACTAAGAATATTATATAAAATTACTTTCAGGATAGGAAGCCAGTGGCTCCAATGAATTGTAGTTGATATCCAGAGAATCATGATTTGAAGCCATTGAAGACATAAAAGTCCTTAAGACTCCATCTTCAGCTAACTGACAAAAAGCTGAGGTGGAGGTATGGCTTAAATGGTAGAACCTAGTTCAAATCTCAGTATTTCCACTCCCAGATTATCTCAGGCAATACACATAAAGTATGGAGGTATGGCTTAAATGGTAGAACCTAGTTCAAATCTCAGTATTTCCACTCCCAGATTATCTCAGGCAATACACATAAAGTATGTGAAGCATAAGTGAATGTGTTTGTTTAGATTTCCTCCCATCTGTAAGACACACACACACACACACACACACACACACACACACACACACACACAGAAATCTGTCAAAATCTGAAAACTGAAACACTGGATCCCAAATATTTCAGATAGGCGTTACTGAACCTGTATATGCTTCTGTACTTCATCAGCTTTGTAGCTGTTTATTCCTGCTTCTAATATGTTCTCCTTTCCAACTCATCCTACACACAGCTGTTAGGATTATCTTTCTCAGACACTGCTTTCATCTTTTCCTCCCACAATTAAGAATTTGCACTTATTTTCTTGTTGTCTTTTTAACAAACCCCAAATTTTCTTTTTTTTATTATTTTATTTTATTTGTGAACATACTGTACAGAGGGGTTACAATTACATGGGCAGGATATTTCTTACCAAGCATTGCAGCCTCCTCCTTTGTTTACCCTTCACATACCTTCCCAGCCTCCCTCCTCACCCCCCAATCCTTCCCCACCCCCACCCCCGCACAGACGTTGTAAAGCTTGTTTTTGACATGACAACTTGTACTTCTCATTGTTGCAACAGGTCCACCTGAATCCTTAAACGACTTGTTTTTCCTCATCTCCTCCACAAGTTATACTGACATCAAATATAGTGGGAGGGACATACAAAGCAACAAAGAAATAATCTTATAAATGCGTTAGAAACACATGCGTGAAAGAAAAAAAAACACTAAAATACATAGCTAAGGGTTCATTTTCCTAACATCACATTATCTGACCTTTTCCGCTTGACTCACACATATACTAGATAATGCAAATAAGGGAAATCATGGGACCTGTGTTTCTTTGTTTATTGCAGCATTATTTACCATAGCTAAGATATGGAACCAACCCAGATGCCCTTCAGTAGATGAATGGATCAAGAAAATGTGGTATATATACACAATGGAATTCTATGCCTCCATCAGAAAGAATGACATTGCCCCATTTGTTAGGAAATGGAAGAACTTGCAAACCCCAAATTTTCAAAGTGCTTTTGAACTGTGCTAATTCTTACTCACTATGTTCAAATTGTCTATTTGTTGTGATATCTGCTTTATACTATCTGCTATTTTTCATTTCTATTTTTATCCATTAATCCCATGTAGAACACTTAGAGTACCTTGTGTTCACCTAGAACACATAGAGTATCTGTTTACTTGTCTTATCTATCCTATATCTTTCTTAATTTTCTTTTCTGGAAATAGAATATTCTATCTAGGAAGGTCACTGACTGCCTTTTTTAATGTATATTTTAAGCCATTAGAGTTACTTTATACAAGTTTTAAGTAAATTTGTAAGTTTAAAATTTTGTTCTATCACCACATAAGTTAAAAAATGTTATTAAGTAGTTGTGTAAAGAGGTTATAATTCTGTAAGTTAGGTTATGTGTACAGAACACCTTGAGCAATGTCACACCTTTTATCTTTCTCTCCCAATAGTCGCCTTCTCATACTTACCCTCAAGTTATATGGTTCAATTTTTATATACTGTACATTGAATATAATAACTGCATGTGCTTACCCTTCTTCTCTCTATTTGTGTATTCTGTGTTCCCTCTTTTCCCTCCTAAATGTTTCTGCTTCATGGTATTCATTTTGATAAATAGTTCAGTTATAACCATTTTTATATTATACATATATAAATAAATAATAAAGTGGGTAAAATATTTTATAATTAATATGTTGATAATAATTTTATTATTTTACCTTATTTTTAAATTTTTATTGTAAAGGTGACAATACAGAGAGATTACAGTTGCATAAGTCAGGTAATGAGTATATTTCTTTATGAACTGTGTCATCTCTTCCCTTTTTTTCTTCCAGTTTTTTGCCTCCTGACTCCCCTCCACCACAAGTTGTGTAGTTCATTTTCAACCTAGTGTCTAGTGAATATCACTGCTGAATTACAATACCCTTTGTCCTACCAGTTTTGTGCTTCCCCTCACTTTTTCCTTATTTTTAATGAACAAAAGGACCAAAACTATATAAGTGTTTTATAACTAATTTGCATTATACTGTCACAATTACTATCAAAACAATTTTAGGAAGGCACTGTACTGCTTAAACCACTCTGTCAGCACATCAAGAATATTTAACTTGTGCCTTTGAATATTTTGTCTCTTGTCTCCCGTCACTTACCAAGTTTTTCCTCATATGCTCCTTACAATATAAATAATAGTGTTTGAACATAGATATTTCTATATTCTGAACAAGCTGTCCTTTCAGTCTCATGTTGGCAGCCAACCTGTCTGACACTCCACATGATGTTCCTGGTGGAGAAGTGAATAATGTCTTGAATAGGGAAGCATTTAGTGTGGTTATGAAAGTGAGATATGCTTTAAGGAGAATCGTGACAAAGGTAAAAAGAACATTTTGGCTACTACCTTTTTGTTCTTGTGTTTAGAGAATAAGTAGGACCAATTTGCAAGACTAAGACAACGTTGAAGGGGTTTTGTGGAGCATAGATGAAATTTCTTTCTTGATTAAAGATCTTGGGGTATTGCAGAGGAGAGAGATGTCTGTTCCTTTACCAGTACTTCAGTGTTTTCATATCTGGTAACCTGGTTTTCTTGACGGTGTTCTTTAGAATGGGCTGTTCTTGAGTCTTGTTCTTTCAAATGAACTTTTTTTTTCCTTTTTTCGTGGTAGTGGGGATGGAACCCAGATACTCATACCTATGAGGCAAGTACTCTATCATTGAAGTATACCTCTTCCCTTTCCACTTTAATTTTAGAGTCAGCATATCAAATTCTTTTTTAAAAAATGCGTTTTTTATTGTAAAAATGCTGTACAGAGGGGTTATAGTTACATGAGCAAGGTAATGAGTACATTTCCTATCAAGCATTGTTACCGCCTCCTACAAAACCTTGTTTAGAATTTGATTTGCATGGTAGTTGTAAGTTTGCAGATGAACTTAGGGAAATGTGCTTTTGGGGGTATTAAATATTTTTATTTATGAGTGAACTCTACTTAATTATGTGTTTAATAACATTCAATTAAGTTTTACAATTTTTTTCTACAAATATGTCTGATACGTTTCTAGTTATTTTTTGTTGATATTGTAAATGATACCTTTCTCCAAATACTATATCTTTTCTTGATGTGCATAGAGTTGTTTCTTTGAATTTTGTTCTAGAGGCTTGCTCTAAGTAATATTAATAACTTGATTGTAGATTGTTTTGCTTGCCAGAAAATCTGCAGTGACAGCTTTCTTCCTTTCAGATCTTTATACCTGTAATTTTTTTCATCTTCAGAGTCTTCAATTTTTAAATTTGAGGGATAAAAATGGTCTCTAAAGGCTTCTACACTAATAGCCCCCAAAATATTTTATTTTGTGCATGATAAAGTGTTCCTGAAGGATAATGTAATATTTAAGGCCAAAGATTGCATAGTGGCAGACCTATTCCTAGAGTCCTAGTTTAGTGATTACATTATACTATGTTGGCCAGTTCATCAGTACAAATAAATAAAGTAACAAGGAAAAAGGATATGTGAAAGCAATTAATTAAAAATAAAGATAAATGCTAAATGCCTTGTGAAGTTGATGTTTACATGATAATATATACAATTTATGATTATAAGCAATAGCTTAATAACTTTACAAAAATTACTGTAGCCTTAAGCTTTTTGTAGAGCTGTTATTCATTTCAATTTGAAGATTACTCAGCAAATTATTTTTATTTTCACTTTGGCTTTCCCAAGAAAGTGAACCTATTTGTGTTTTACATCCAGTATTTATGTTAGAATATGAAGCAGTTTGGTTTCCTGAGTATTTGTAGTGGCTTTATTAAATTTTAAAATTAATAAGCCAGTTTAAAATTTAGGAGCTCCAAGGAGGAGGCAACAATGCTTGATAAGAAGTGTACTCATTACCTTGCCCATGTAATTGTAACCCCTCTGTATGATATTTTCACAATAAAAAAAGAAAAGAAAAAAAAATTAGGAGCTCCAAACGATTGTGTAAACATGAAAATGTGTGAACAACTTAGATGAGAGGCTGTTATATATGGTGTATAGTTACTGCTTTGTTATTGAGTTAGGCCAGACCAGAAAAAGATGGAGAAGGAGATTGATTTAAATTGTGTTTGCTTCAGATTAACTAACAAGGAAGCAATACAAAAGATACATGATGAGGTAAGTGTATGAGAGGTTTATAGTACCTCTACTTATTCTGGTTTCTCATATAATTTGGTAGTTTGGCCCATACTGTAGAGAGTGAGAAATTAAGACAAATCAGAGGAATCCAGAATAGACAATAGGGGGAGAGTTTTATTGTGACTCAAAATTCTATCTCCTTGACACAATTCTTTACTCTGTCTAAAGTGCATACTTCCATGTTTTACTTCTTACTATGTAATGAGGCCCTCATGGCTTAAGTCACTATTATTTTTTTTCATTGTGATCAAATTAGCCTCTCTCAGCTTTTGTTCCTTCATGTATAAATCGGGGGAAAAACACCCATCTAAATGGGAGTAATAATATTGTTGGTTGATGGCTCCAGCATTAATTCACAGCTTTCTTTTCCTTTGCTTCTTGAATTGGCCTTTTATGTTTTCTAAGATGATTATACTGGTCTGATAATAAATGACTTGACATTGATTTAATAATGCTATATGTTAGTTCTATTATATAATAAAGACTCATAAAAGTTTTTGTAAGAAAGGTCATATAAAGATACTTTTAAATTGAGTCATTTTCAGTGATGAGTTACATGTGTTTAGACTTGACAGGTCACATGATTGGAGTGAGTGATGTTAACACAACACACTATTGTGTTAACACCTGAAACTATTTTTAAATTCCAATCTCAGTAAGGCTTTATTCTTGGTGCCTTTTCTTAATTTTTTTTCCATGCTGAGGATTGAACCTTGTGCATTCTAAATAAACACTCTGACTGAGCCACACTTCTCCAATTCAAGCTTCAGTTTTGAATTTCCACAAAATTCTATATCATTTTAGTATTTACCTCTCTCATACAATGAGTTTTAGTGATTCTTTCCAATTAAGAGGGCCTACCTATACAATAATTACTACTGTATGGCCAACAAGAGTCTCTTCTTTTTACATAAGAACTTGACTTTTAGTTATTTTATAATTTTCTTCCTTTGGACATTTGTTAAAGACAAGAAACATAAGTAGATATGGGTTCCTATAGATGACTGTAACTGGACTGATATAAATAAATGATGAATTCTTAGGGAGAAAGTCATATCTTTGGGCTTCTCTGAGTGTGATGATTCTTGTAATTAGACTATTTTGGGGGGGAACCTTGACAACCATGTCTTTGCCTAGACTTCAATCCTCCTACCTCTACCTACTGTGTACCTAGATTATACATGTGCACCACTGCAGCCTCAAATCATAAGATTCAGATATGTTATTTTAGATAGTAAAACCTGTGTTAATCATAATTTAACTCCAGCACACTGTAAATTTGAAGTCTATTTCCATTGAAATTCTTAGTGCTTTGTGTATGGAGCAAAGGGATTTGAAATGAAGGTTCTTTAATACAGCAATAATAGGACCAGAAAGAAAGTACACTGAGGCTTAACATATCTAGGTCAGACTATAAAATGCCTGGCCAATTGCAGTCCAACAGTTACGTGTCCAGACTAACTAACTATTCATATAAGGCCTTTTTGGTGGAGTACTCATGAATTTCTAGATTCTCTTGTCTTTATAAAGGTCATGCTATCCATGCCTGGCTGTAATCTCCATGGCCATTTAGCAACTCTATAATATATAACTGTAGGTAGAAATTTCTGTAGGTAGAAACTCATTGAAGATTTTGGTCTAATCATACAGCTGGTCCCAAGTTGAGATTGACACAGGTGTTGGAAATGGCTATGGCTATTTCAAAAGAATTGAAATAGAAATATCTCATTCCTAAAGCATTGTTAATCAGATTTTATTGTGCCACATTAGGGCAAGATTTTCAGTTTTCTAATGTTAATACAGACTTGAAAGCTGTACTTCTAAGGTTAAATGACTTATTTTGGGTTTATAAAAGTATATATAATAAATCCTAAAAGTATATATAATGAAGCCTATGTTTCTTTGAATCAAGGAAAATTAAAGCACTAAAATGAGAGTTGTATAGAACAATTATGTCTCTTTAGTATTTGTTATGTGTAAAAGTTATAAAAAATTGTCTTTCTGATCACTATTTGAAAATGGAGTGAATGGCAATTTATGTTATCTCAAAGGACATTGTTTTTAGTAGAAGAAAGAATATGGGCTTCAAAGTCAAATCTCATTCTTTGTGCTTAACAGCCATGCAACTTTGGGCAAATAATCAGATCTCACTGTATAAGAATAGAGAAAGAATTCCAGGACAGTGCCTGTCACTTGGTGAAGTTAACTATTTCCTCCATCCTTTACTTCACACCTTCATTACTTCTGCCTTATTGTGACTAAATTGTATTAGTAATTCTATGTTACAATTGGAAGAACTTTTATTAGGTTTTTATCCAGAAACTTACTGTTTCTATTATAGTTAATTTGGTTGCTACTAAAATTCTGTATCCTGGGGTCTTATTCTACATATTATCCTTTTCTCAATTTAAGTCATTTTTCATTTCAAGACCTGAGATGCAGTGGTTAATTTTGCAATCTAATCTTGTTTCCATTTTTATATAACCTTTGACTTTATTTTTTTATAATTTTTTGAATTGTGGAATCCAAAAATTAATAAGTTGGATAAAATTTTATAACTGCTGAGACAATTTAATATAGAATAATTGCATCAAATTCATGAGAATGAATATTACTTTTCAAAACATTGAATTTTATTTGATTAGGATTTACTAAAATCTCTCAGCTCATTATTTACTCTTTGATTTTAGCAATGACAATCCCCATATATTGTTCTTTAAATTTTATCCTGTTTGACTTCTGTGACCAAATTAAAGAACAGAGCAGAGGCTAAATACTCTCCAGAATCAATGTTGTTTTCTGTATTTTGTCTTTTGCCAAGTAAAAATTTTAAAAATAGTTAATAAACATGCCATCTAAGTCCCCTCAATGAAATGATGTTCTGGATATTTTGCTTAATGCCTAGAGAAAATTGAGAGAACCTTTTATTTTCTTACTATTTGACCATTGGAAGTACTAGAGAAGACATAATGATGTTTGCACATATTTTTTAGGCAGAAATGTGTAATTTAGGCATGTGATCAAATCTTAAATTGCTTGCAGCACTCTAAAAAGGTTACATACAAATTGTTAAAATTTGGTTTTGCTTATTAAGATCCCAAATGCTGTCACCAGGTAGTTGAGTTAAGGAGGTTGACTATATCATTACAGGAAAAATAACAAAAGTTAAACAAAGGAGGAGGCTGCAATGCTTGATAAGAAATTTACGAATTAACCTGCCCATGTAATTGTAACCCCTCTGTACAGTGTGTTCACAAAAAATAAATAAATAAAAAATAATAAAATAATAAAAAATTGAAAAAAAGAAAAATAACAAAAGTGAAATTTTGTTAAACATGAGAATACATGAAAGATTATACCTATTGGTTTTTTATTATAATGGAGTATTTATCATGATTTTGTATTAAATTTAAAGTATCTTGGTAAGAAGTTAGTTATATTAGATGAGTGACATTTCTGAATGCAACAGTTTTGATAGTGACTTTTTTCAGTAGGACTTGAACTTCAGTAGGGTTTGAACTTTGGGCTTCATACTTGCTAGGCAAGTGCTCTACCACTGAGCTACATGTTCAGCCTGTTTTTTTCCATGATTTTTTGTTTTTTTTTTTTAGTTTTATTTTTATCTTTAAGTAAAAGGAGTTGCCATTTAACAAAGTAGTATCCGAATACAGTGCATCTTGGTCTTTGTCACCCCTTTCAACATTCTCCCCAGTCCCTCCCAACTCCACCTCCTCTCTTGATTTTCTTAATTTTTCAGAATGTACATGGAATTTTATGACTGCATTTCCCTCTTCTTCCTCTCTTCATTTATCTATCCCTGTCCTCTGCACTGATTATTCTTGAGGGTCTTGCTTTTTGCCTGTGCCTGAATCATGACCCAGCTATTTTAGGCCTCTCATTGTAACTGGGATAACAGGTGTGCACCATCACTCCCAACTTCCTCCATTAAGATGGAGTCTGACAGACTTTTTTTTATTAGACTCATATTCTCAACTTCCCAAATAGGTAAGATTGAAGGCATGAGCTGGCATCTGGCTGTGATTCTATGAGCCACACAAAATGTTTTAGAAATATAGTGACTTTTAATTTTGGTAAGTAATGTGCAGCTTTAAGTTTTAAGCCTTTGGGCTTATGCATTTGAATAGTTTAACTAGGAGTGAGCTTGTAGAAATAGAAAACAGCAAGACAGAAAGGAGAATTTGTTCACATCATACTAATTTTAGCCCTATGAGAAAAGGAGTAAAAAGTGTGTAGGGTATTTATTCTACTTGCCCCCTCATGCATTGGAGTAAGAGTTGTATATATGGAGGAGTCTTTGGAGGTAGCAATAAATAAATAAATAAAGTTCATACTGTGTATACTGAAAAATCTGGTAAGGTTGGTGGCTGAGAAGATCTAATGAGAGAAAGCCAGCATCAAGATGTATCCCCAATGTCTTTCTATAGAAAAAAATCAGAGACTTTGAGGAATTGATTGGAGAATGTCCAGAATATTAGCTTTTTCATCTCTTTAATTTTTAAGGAAGCTCTGGAAAATTCCATGGTGCCTTATAAACTTATAGTGGAAATTATAAGATGTAGTACTATTCTTTGATGTGAGAGTTTGCTAAGGTTTCTGGATAGTTCCATTTAGAATTTCAATGACTTGTTTTATTCTAGTTATGTGGCATAAAAATGAACCAGTTACAATGAGTCCATGAGTATTTAACTTAGTCATCTGAATCAGTTAATTTGTCAGTATAAGACAAACTCCTATTAAATCTTTCCAACTGTCAGTTCAGAATTTCAGGGCATTACAGAACTGTTAAAAGCAAATGTTCATGTTAAAAAGAGATCTAGGATTGAAATAAATCTCCACCACTTGCTAGCTAAATGACCCGGGTATGTTCTTTACCTCTGTGTATTTCAGTTTCATAACTGGTAGTCTATACCTCATAGGGATAATGTACAGGTTAATACATATAATATACTCACTTGATTTGTATGATGCTTGAGATACAGTAAATATTTAATAACCATTAGCCATTATCTTAATATAAACCACATATGACTTTGAATATGAGTCTATACCTAATTATGTTCATATAATTTTCAGTATGATAATATATCTGCTACTGATGACTTTTGCTATCTGCAGTATATTTTTTTGAGTTTTTATTTGTAACAATGTAAGTTTGAAAAGTCTAAGAATGGTAATTGTTTGATATTTGGCAATTTGAAAGTAAATTAAAAAATCTTAAATGGTTCAACATCTGTGGCTAGCACATTGTTTATGATTAGTTTCACAGTGCAGTGATGGTGACTTATTCATTTAGAGACTTTCCAAGACATGGAAGAAGAGGAAAAGGAGGAAGAAGAATATTGTAACAGTAAATGATCTTAGATTAACTTGATTTTTTTTTTTTTTTTTGTCAGTTGTAAGGCTTGAACTCTGGGCCTGGGTGCTGACTCTGAGCTCTTCAGCTCAAGGCAGATGCTCTACCACTTGAGCCATAGTGCCAGTGATTTGTTGAATTTTTATGATCCAGTGGCCATTATGCTGCCACTGGAGCACAATATTCTAAATAATTTGTGTTGGAAGTGGGGAGCAACACATATGAAGCAGAAATTCAGAGGGCCAGATTTAAGAGGGCATCGAAGATTCTTAGGACACATATTTTTGCTGCTTTAATTTCAGTGGTTATTCTAGCTTGAAATGGTATTATTGAAGATAAGCCTGATGACACTTGCTCTAGTAGTTGAAGATGCTAATTAGTATCATGCCTAAGAATGTGGAACAATATTAAGGCTACAATTTTAAAACACTTGGACCAATAGAGTAATTCATTTAAATTTTGCTCAGTGAAAATTTTATCCTGGTAAACCAGACTATTATAAATGAAAATTTATGACTCTGTAATTTCACATTAATGCTCTAGGACTGTGAAAGAGTATTCATCCACTTAAAATACATACTTTACCTCTTGGTTGGTTATTGGTTCGTGTTTGAGCTAAGGAAGAATTTCAAGGAGGCAGGTAGAGAATGGCGTACCAGCCCAGTATAAAATTTACCTGTTATTCAATGTTAGGTGGACATCGTATGAGGATCATTCCCTCCACTTTCACATATTTGTGTTTGTATATGTGAGATCGAATTTTTTGGCTATTTTATGAGAAAATTTAAAACTGCATTTTTTATTGCCCCAGATCTTAAAAAATAATCTGTTTCAGCACAAACAAGGTACTCGATTTTGATCAGATAGCAAAAAGTAGAAAGGGGAAAAATATCAGTAGTTTTCTTTATGTTTGTTTTTAATCTAAAAAAAGACAGAGAACAGTTATACTTTATGAATATTTATTATATACTTAAAGTGGTAACTACAAAGAAGTAAATTCATGTGTATGTTCTCACTTTTTTATTACTAGGGAGTACATGATTTTAAAACATGGAAACTGTTTGTATAAATAACTACTATATAACTGAGCTTGCCATATAATTTGAGTGTTCACTTTTTCTTTGGGGTTTGTGTTTAAAGAAGACCATATTATATATGCTTTGTTGTGTAAAGTAGATTTTAGAAGGGTTTGGAAGGAATAGTGTGAGAGTTGAGTCATCACATATGGTAGAACTGGCTTGCCATACTATAAGATTAGCATGTTCTTTCATGGATTGGTTAGATTTTGGGGATTTATCTTAATTTTAATAAGATGAAAAACAACTTGTTATTTATAGGAATGTAGAATTCTTTATGTTTTCAGTCTAAATTTTTTTTGTATTGAATCCAGCAGTTGTGCTTAATTTATTACCAAAAAGTGCAGATTCAAATAACTACCGTGATGTTAATCTTATAGTCAAGTGAAAAAGACATGTTAGGAGTCAGTGAGATCTCCCAATAGGCATTCAAGGAATGTTTTTGGCAAAAGCTTTTGTAAATACCAGGTCTGAATTCTTGAATAGTATACAGATGCTGAAAATTATTAATTGAATATTGTACAGTATACTTTTTAAACAGACATTTTCTATATCACTGAACTATATTTGTAGTGTCTATGTCAAAAGAAAGAAAAAATAAAAGTAGAACCAGACCAGAAGCTCTTTTGTCAAGTATAATAGCACTCAGTTTTAGCAAAATAATATGATCCTCCAAATGGTATTAGGGTTTTTAGAGGATCTCTGGTTTTATAGTTTTGTTAGAATGTAATTTATAATTTGGGAACTAATTTTGTAGTTTTGTTAGAATGTAATTTATAATTTGGGAACTCTCATCCTAAGTAGTTTATTTTCATGTAAATATTTAAGTATCATTATTCCAAAAATTTAACATGGGGAGCAAGTGAGAATTTAAGTTTCTCAGAAGCTGATTAGAGTAGTTCTCTAAACCTAGTTAGAATTACACTTATAAATCTTTGACATCTGTTTCCTGACATGATTCTCATTTCTCTACCTTATTACAAATATAATCACTTTATAATATAGTGACTATATTTAATCAAACATCATTGTATGTATTCTGAGGGCCAAAATTACTTGTAAAAAGGTTGATGATATGATTTTAAGATAAAATTATTATTCTTTATGACTGATAGACATTGGCCATAAGGAACACTTATTTTTATCTTGAAATTTGTGTATCTGTTCAATCTTTTTTTTTTAATTTTATTTTATTTGTGAACATGCTGTACAGAGGAGTTACAATTACATGGGCAGGATAATGCGTACATGACCCAGCAATCCCACTTTTGGGCATTTACCCAAATGTTTACAAACAAGACC